>NW_015164328.1:0-12801 GCF_001447785.1 Gekko japonicus | reverse complement strand
TTCTTCATCTTCTTCTTCTTCGCCATGGTTTTGGAGAGGGGTTGAATGGCAGGTATTTTTTTAAGGAAGGGAAGGAAGTGGGAGAGATTTTGGGGCTTGCTGTTTCATCTTTGGCTTTAGCCGGGGATGTCTCCTCCTCCTCCTCCTCCTCCTCTTCTTCGCCATGGTTTTGGAGAGGGGTTGAATGGCAGGTATTTTTTTAAGGAAGGGAAGGAAGTGGGAGAGATTTTGGGGCTTGCTGTTTCATCTTTGGCTTTAGCCGGGGATGTCTCAACTATTACTGTGAGCCGCCTTGAACCACAAGGAAAGGCGGGATTCATAAATGTTTGGATAAATAAAACAAAAGTTGTGGACGGGGCTAGAGGATAGGAGTCACGTGACTCCCGCCATCGCCAGACAGCTGGGAAATTTTCCACATCCACTCAAAATAGCAGCGGCTTCCCTGGGCTGGATGCTTCCCCAGAAGGCCCCCGCAGCAGGAGGTCTCAGGGGAAAAAGGGGCCCTGGGAGCCCAGGCGCGTGAGGCAGCCCTGGGGTGCCGGGAGAACACGGAACGCGCCCCCCCACGGAACTAAAATGCCATGTGGGGGGCAGGAACACCAAGGCAACCGGACGAACTGAACAGCAGCCAGGGAAGCAGAAGCGTGACGAGGGAAAGAGGCGACGGAGGGGCAAGAGAAGCCAGAGGCCCAGATCGGAGCGTGGATCCACTCCACCACTGGCCGCCAGGCAGATCACCTCCACGGCTGCTGGGAGATTACAAGAGCCAGGAGCCTGCAGGCACAGGGACACCGGAAGCTGCCTTCTACTGAGTCAGACGCCCCCCTTCCTGGTCCGCCAAAATCAGTGCTGTCTATTCAGACTGGCAGGGCTTGCCAGCAACGCTTCCTCCAAACTGTGGAGTCTCATGGGCAAAACGAGCGAGGGATCTGGCTGCTGCATAAATTAGTCTGCTCTGCAGCCCCATCCTTCCTGAGCTAGACAAAAATGTGTGAGCCGGAGGCTAAAAAGCTGTGAGCTAGCTCACACTAACTCAGCCTAGAGGGAACACTGCTCTCCAGAGTCTCAGGCTGAGGTCTTTCAAAGCACCTACTGCCTGGAGGAGGAGGAGGAGGAGGAGGAGGAGGAGGAGGAAGAAGAAGAAGAAGAAGAAGAAGAAGAGGGAGAGGGAGAGGGAGAAGAGGAAGAAGAAGAAGAGGAGGAGGAGGAGATTGGATTTCTACCTTGCCCTTCACTCGGAGTCTCAGAGTGGCTTACAAACTTCTTTCCCTCCCCCTCCCCACAACAGACACCCTGTGAGGTAGGTGGGGCTGAGAGAGCTCTTTCAAGAACTGCCCTTGAGATAACAGCTTTAAGAGAACTTGTGACTGACCCAAGGTCACACCAGCAGCTGCATGTGGAGGAGGAGTGGGGACTCAAGCCTGATTCTCCCAGATTACAGTCTGCACACTTAACCACAACACCAAACTAGAGATGCCGCCAGGAATTGAGCCTGGGACCTTCTGCAGGCCAAGCAGATGCTCTGCCAGTGAGCCACGCAGTCCCTCCTTAATCTTACGTACACACACGAAGCCAGCGAGGTCAGTCTTACCTACTCGGACCGGCAGGGTCTCTGCAGGGTCTCCTCAGGCCAAGAGGTCCCTTCCCATCACCTCCTGCCTGGCCCTCTGGACTGGATGCTGCGCCACTGAGCCCCCACCTCCTGGGCACTCCTGGCCCGCCAGGCGTCTGTGCCGTGCGCGGGCACAGGGTCCAGAGCTTTGCAGGGCTTCATTTCCGCTCAGAGAGCTGGATGGGGGCTTGAACGCATGACAGGGCCCAGCCCTTCAAAAGGGGAAGCAGCTTTGGGCCATGTCCAGAGTGCATTTCTCTTGCCACCTCTGGGACTCTCGCGAGGGTGGAGTCTGATCTCATCCTTGTTTTGGATGGCCGCTTCCGCCCATTCCAAATTTCGGCCAGTCCATTAATTAAGAGGATTCATTTTGGAAGGCTATACATTAAAAGGAACTACTTGCAATCACCATTTATTTACACTTTGGAACCAAGGGGCCTCTTGCCTCGCCTGCCAGTACCTCAAACAGAACGTGCAGTTTTCCTCAGCCGGCTGGCCAAATAGCAAATTGCAGCACATCCGGAGAACTCTGCTGACCCTGAGCAGAGGTCTGTCGGCCCAGCCTCCTGCACCCACCGTGGCCAAATGGAGACTTCCTGGAAGCCCCCAAGCAAGCCCTGGACTGCTGCCCCCCCCACCGCAACTGGCATGCAGGGACACCTTGCCTCTAAACGTCCATTCAAGCAGTATGATCCAGCGTCACCCCTGGACAGGCCCCTTGGAAAGCTACAGAAGCCGCCGCCCTCCCTCCCTCCTGCCCGCCCACCTGGGAGCTGATTCCATCAATGACTGGTGGACTATGCAAGGCAAGGCTCTCTTGTGTCTCTCCTGACTCCCTTTCCCAGCCCCAGACACACGTGGGAACTTCTTTGCCAGAAAAGGTGAAGCAGAACTGAAACAGAACAGGGGTGGACAAACAGCAGCGCGGGAGCCGCATGTGGCTCTTTCACACAGTCTAACTTAATGTTAATAAAAATCAAACTTGCATATTTCTCAATAAAAACGTGTGTGCAATATTTGTTCATTTCTCGCGGCTCCCAAACATCTGACGTTTATTCTGTGTGGCTGTCACGTTAAGCAAGTTTGGCCACCCCTGAAATAGAACATATTGTGTGAGCCCAGGGGCACCCTGAAGACCACAGGAAAGCTTCTGCCCGGAATTAAACTTTGTTGGTCTTCAAGGTGCCCAGTCTGGACTCAAACTTTGTTCTGCTGCTTCTGACCCACACGGCTGCCCCACCTGAATAGGACTATGAAAGGCCACCCCATGACTGCAGGGTCCATTGCCTACTGAAAATAACGGGAAGCACAGAGGCATGTTCCAAAATAGCACCCCAGGAGCCCGCTTGCACTGCCAGACCCTGATCTATGCAAGAGACAAAGGCTGCTCTTGCGGGACAAGTTCACTCTGGGCTGAGACCACCGAAGGCCTCCCCTCCCCTCCCTCCCGAGACTCGCCTCCTTCCATCCATGATGACGTTTGTTTGGGCTGCAAGGAAAAGGTGGCGCTCTCCCGAGGAGCCCTGGGGGAAGGTTCCCATGTCCCTTCGCTTGCTGCACTGCACGCGGCAGCCCACCCCCGCTTCCCTTTCACTGCAAGCTTCCCCTCTATGTTTATTGAGTCGGTCTCCTTCTCTCCTTACGGTCTTTTAGAGGCGCATCATGGTGTTAACATTAGACACTCCCTAAATTCAACAAATTGCAAAAAAGGGCAAAAATGTTTTAATAAGCAAGTAACTTTAAAAAAGAAGAAGAAGCAGTGGGGATTTTTGCGTACTTGAGAAATCTATCTGAATTAGAACGGAACAACCCGTGTTGCTGTGCAGGTCAGAATGTCCAGGACCTGGGTTCTAGTCCTCAGCCAGCCCTGAAGTCCAGTGGGTGGCCTTGGTCCAGTCACTCCCTTCCATCTCAACCTACCCCCGCAGGGCTGCTGAGAGGATAGGATCAGGAAAAGCAGGACCATATATACCATCCTGACCTCAGTGGACGGAGACAGTTAGAAATCTGGCTGACAGACAGACAGGCATTAGGAGGGCTGATCAGTTTCAAGAGCAGAGGCACAGAAATAATTGGCTGAGATAGTCACAAAGGAAGGATGGATGGATGGATGGATGGATGTTGTCCAGGGGTCATTTCGTAGAAAAAGAGCTAGGGGAACTCATTAGCATAACTCATTAGCATATGCCACACCCCCTGACAAGGCCGGCGGGAGTGCGAGGAAGCCCCGCCAAGGCCCTCCCTGGCCCCAGGCAGGCAGGGGTGGGGAGAGGCGGGGAGGAAGCAACTTACCCTCCCTCTTCTCCTGCCTTCTCCTGGCTGAATGAGGGCTGGAAGCGGGGTGGCCGGAAGCAGGGGGCGGGGCTTCGTCATGTGCCCCGCCCCCTGCACCTCACCCGGGGGAACTGCGTTCTCCCGCGTCCCCCCCGCCCGAAATGACCTCTGATGTTGCCCAATCCCAGGCTCAGTTTTGCTCTGCTTGATGTCAAAGCACACCCAGCTGAAAATAAGTGACAGGAGGGATCTTGTGCAAAAAGCAAAACAAAAACCAAAGCGGGTTTTATAAACTGACTACATTTTGCTGCTGCCAAGGACCACACGACAGCCAGGCACACGGAGAGCCCCTCCCTCCCTCCCCGCTGCCCACCCCAAACTGCAACCGCTCAGCAACACTTACTTTTCCAGCAGAGAGACGATGATTGGAGGTAGAACCAGTATAGGCATCGGTAGGACCACTCGGGTCAGGGCTGTCTCTAACAGTGCCTGAGAACAAGAAGACCGTCTGTCACGTCAAAGGTTTCATTGCCCTGCAAGCCCGCGCAGGTCTCGGCTGTCCTTTCCCCAGGCCCCAACATTTGGGCCTTCCTGAACTGCACGGGGGACTGCAGGGACATGAAGGCTGCTCTGCTCTCCCGATGTCTGTAGGAACACAGTCTGGGGCAACAGCCCTGCCCAGGGTTTCCACTCCATGAGAATTCCAGAGAGGCAGCCACAACCATCTACTGCAGCAAAATAAAGCGGAAGTCCAGTGGGGCACGGCACCATTTACTCCAGCCTGAGCTTTTGCGAGTCAGAGCTCACTTCTTCAGCGCTATACGGAAGGAAGTAATTTTGCAGATTTTTTAAAGAAAAACTACCAAAGGGAGAAGAGTCCAGGCAGAGAAGGGCCCGGAGTGAATCCTGCCCTAAATTTTCCAGCTGCGACCCTCTGTTTCTGGGACTGGAACGGATGAAGGTGTTCACATGTCAGGGAGGGTGAGAGGGGTCCAAGAGTCTCATAGGGTGCAAATGAACAAGGGAGGATGAAGTAGGATAAATGCAACTGACCAGGAAGCAACATGAAGCATAAGAAGAAGAGGAGATTAGATTTATTCCCCGCCCTTCACTACCCAAAGGAGTCTCAGAGCGGCTTACGAACTCCGTTCCCTTCCCCTCCCCACAACAGACACCCTGTGAGGTAGGCGGGGCTGAGAGAGCTCCCACAGAAACGGCTCTTTTTCAAGAACAGCTCTTATCAGAACTACGGCTTGCCCGAGGTCATCCAGCAGGTGCAAGTGGAGGAGTGGCGGAATCAAACCCGGCTCTCCCAGATTAGAGTCCACGCACTTAACCACTACACAGAAGAGGAAGAGGAGGAGGAGGAGGAGGAGGAGATTGGATTTCTACCCGTCCTTCACTACCCAAAGGAGTCTCAGAGTGGCTTACAAACTCCTTTTCCCTTCCCCTCCCCACAACAGACACCCTGTGAGGTGGGTGGGGCTGAGAGAACTCTGACACAAACTGCTCTTTCAGGAACAGCTGTGCCAGAGCTTGTGACTGACCCAAGGTCACATCAGCAAGTGCAAGTGGAGGAGTGGGGAATCAAACCCGGCTCTCCCAGATTAGAGTCCGCGCACTTAACCACTACACCAAACTAAGCATCAGTCAAGCCTTATAATATGATAACATCATGTTCAGAAGAGCCAAGCAAATTTTCTAGAACAGGACTTCTGTTCTGTGGTTAGAAAGTACAATGGACAAGGGGGGGCTGTGAACTTCACAAAACTGGGTTTTCATTTCAGGGGTTTTTTAAAAAGGGGGAATGGGTTTGGGTATGCTGATTTGGGGGGGGGGTCAGTATTGTTATTGTAATTATTTCCGGGCAGTTTTTGGCCTCAGGAATTTTGGCACCCCAAAACCATGCCCTTAAAAATCAAAGATGCTTCCCTTCTCTAGAGGCGGCAGCATGAGGAGGGAGGGAGGGAGGGAGGGAGAGAAGGGAAGGAGGGCAGTTTGCATTTGTTCCATGGCACATCCCCCCTTTCAACTTTGAAGGGCCGTTATTTTATATGGGAAGACCTGGCTTTCAAACTCTGGAGGCCGGGTCAATTGTGTTCCTCGAGTGAGTCTCTCATGCAGGAACGGACATTTCTGTCCAGTTTAGGCACCAGAGGGGCACTGCTGGCCTATATCAAAGAGGATGAGGCGCCAGAGGATGAGGCCAGGACGGTGTCGCTGATGCCCCTGGGCCCCGTAGCAGCCTCTCGCACGTGCATCAGGTGACAGAGCTGGCGTCTGGGTCAGCGGCCGGGTTTGGGTTCCTGGGTCTGGGTCTTTGCAGGGTGGTCCCGGATGGTTGGTGTGAAGCTGTTTGAGGCTGTTGGGCTGGGAGCGAGCGGGGGATGGGGAATGGCCCGCCACCCAAGGCCTGCAATAGAGACCAATCCTAATCCCGGAGAGGCTGACTAACAAAGCTCATGCTGGAATAAGTGTCAGTCTTTACAATGCCACAGGGCTTGCTTTAATTTCCTCTTCTGGACCACAGTCAAGCTCATGCCAAGTGGGTCGTGCCAAGTATTCACTCCTCGCACAAGCCCTCATTTTGCCCAAGGCCACCCCTGCTTACATTTGAAAGGCCTGCAGTGAAACACAGAACTACTCTTTGCATCCGTGGAGAACAATTCAGACAACTTGTCTGATTCCAGCATGGGTCATTATGCCCCCCCCCCCGAAAGCAGAGGGCTGGTATGAAGGGGCCCCACCCAAAGTGCTGCCTGCCAAGATGAATGTGTTAGAATGTTTCCGTGCCCAGCAGAAAGAGGGCTGGAGAAAGGGGTGCTTTTGAGCACTCCTCTGGAGCTTTAGCTGTTTTTGTAGAGCTGCAATTAAGATGCCAGGAGGGGCTAAGGTGAACCCACATTAGCCCTGGGCATCCAGCAGGCTGGTCTTGCAGCCAACATCCAAACCAGGCTTGGCCTGAATGCCATTCCAGTGGGAACCGTACATAAGAACATAAGAGAAGCCAATGTTGGGTCAGGCCAATGGCGCATCCAGTCCAACTCTGTGTCGCACAGTGGCCAAAAATGCTAGGTGCCATCAGGAGGACCACCAATGGGGCCAGGACACTAGAAGCCCTCCCACTGTTGCCCCCCCCAAGCACCAAGAAGACAGAGCATCACTTGCCCCAGACCCCCTACCTATACCTTGTGGCTAATAGCCACTGAGGGACCTCTGCTCCATATGCTTATCTAATTCCCTCTTGAAGCCGTCCATGCTTGTAGCCGCCACCACCTCCTGTGGCGGTAAATTCCACATGTGAATCACTCTTTGGGTGAAGAAGGACTTCCTTTTATACGTTCTAACCCGACTGCTCAGCAATTTCAATTTCAATTTCAAGGAGTGCCCACGAGTTCTGGTATTGTGAGAAAGGGAGAAAACTACCTCTATCCCATGCATAATCTTAGAAACCTCAATCATGTCACCCCTCATCTGTCGCTTCTCCAAGCTAAAGAGCCCCAAGCGCTTTAACCTTTCTTCATAGATTTGATCATTCTGGTTGCCCTTTTCTGCACTTTTTCCAATGCTATAATATCCTTTTTGAGGTGTGGTGACCAGAACTGTACACAGTGTTCCAAATGAGGTCACACCATCGATTTATACAGGGGCACGATGATACTGGCTGATTTGTTTTCAATTCCCTTTCTAATAATCCAGGGCATAGCGTTGGCCTTTTTTATTGCAGTCACTTTGAGTTATCTACTGTGACTCCAAGATCTCTCTCTTGGTCAGTCTCTGCCAGTTCGGACCCCATCAACGTGTATTTATAGTTAGGATCTTTGGCTCCAGTGTGCATCACCTTGCACTTGGCCACATTGAACCCCACTTGCCACGTTGACGCCCACTCGCCCATCCTCGACAGATCCCTTTGGAGTGCCTCACAATCCCCCCTGGTTCTCACCACCCCGAACAACTTCTGTGTCATCCACAGATTTAGCCACTTCACTGCTTACTCACAACTCCAAATCAAACCTTCTGGGAGGAGTCCAGCTGAGAGGTGCTGGGGCAGGGTTTCCGCTTCTCACCACCAAGAAACTCACACCCCTTCTTCATCTCTTGCAGAACTTACCCGAAGCAGATGGTTATGAGCAGAGGAGGCCGAGATAGTTCAGTGTCCTCCGCCTGGTGGAACAGCTCCGTTTTACAGGCCTTGAGGAACTGAAGTCCCGCAGGGCCCTGATCTCAGATGGGAGCGTGTTCCACCAGGCCAGGGCCGGGGGGGGGGGGGAAGCCGATCACCAGGCAGCCCCTCTCAGCAGACTCAGCCCTTTCTCCCCCTATCCCAGCAAGAGCAGAAGGGAACAACTCCCCCCCCCCTCCTCCCAAGCAGCCTGAACAGTCAAGGGCTTCAGTTGTCACAAAGCCTGTGAAGGGTCAGCTGTCTCTTACAAGCTGACGTGGGCACGGACATCATTTTAGCAGAAAAGGAGCCTCAGGCCAGTGTGGTTCTGGGCCGAAGAAGGGCAGCGGGCCAAAGCCTCTGAGGGCACATGCCTGGCCCGTTACCCCCCCCCCCCCAAACCCCTCCCCCCCCCCCCAAGACCACTTCTACCTGCAGAATTCCAGGCGCTGCGTCATTTGCTGTAAAGATGCCACTGGATTCACGGAGAGAGAGAGAGGAGCTGGATGGAGCCATTTTGAGCAGGGAGAAATGGATAGCAGGGGAAATGCGAACCCCCCCCCCCCCGGACCCCCCGCCCAGTTACGACGGCAGCCTCCTGAGGCTGCTCTTCGTGGAACATGTTTCCCACAAGCGCTTGCGTAGAGCATACTGCCTCAGAGCCCCCTAACACAGAGAGAGAACCAGTTTGGCGTAGTGGTTCAGTGTGTGGACTCTAATCTGGGAGAACCGGGTTTGATTCCCCCACTCCTCCACTTGCACCTGCTGATGTGGCCTTGGGTCAGTCACAAGCTCTGGCACAGCTGTCCTTGAAAAAGAGCAGTTTCTGTCAGAGTTCTCTCAGCCCCACCCACCTTACAGGGTGTCTGTTGTGGGGAGGGGAAGGGAGAGGAGTTTGTAAGCCACTCTGAGACTCCGAGTGAAGGGCGGGGTATAAATCCAAACTCTTTTTCTAATGGAGGCTGCTGCTGCTGCTGCCACCCACCCAACCAGCCAGAGGTTGCTCTCGGGCAGGCCATGTGTGCCAGGCTCAGCCTTGGGCAGGGCCTGCCATCTGCCCCTAGAAGAGGACCTGCAGCCCGACCAAGAAGCCGTGGCACACTGATCCGGGCATCCCTAGAGAACTCTCGGTCTCAGTCCTGCCACACGGTGCCCTGGGGCGCCAGACGCAAAGCCGCCAAGAAGGAAAAGCACAGGACAGCTTTGAGGCAGGGGAAGGCTCTGGAGGAGATTGGCTTTCTACCCAGCCCATCACTACCCGAAGGAGTCTCAGAGTGGCTTAGTCTCCTTTCCCTTCCCCTCCCCACAACAGACACCCCATGAGGTAGGCGGGACTGAGAGAGCTCTTTTGAGGACCGCCCTTGAGAGAACAGCTCTCAGAGAACTTCCTGAGAGAACAGTTCTGACAGAACTATGGCTTGCCCAAGGTCATCCAGCAGCTGCAAGTGCAGGAGTGGAGAATCAAACCCGGTTCTCCCGGGTTAAAGTCCGCACACTTAACCACTGCACCAAACTGGCTCTCAAAGCGGGAGGGGGATCAGCTACCTGTGGAGGGGTGTGTGTCCTGCAACAGCTGTAACTCGCCCCTAAAGGCACAGCGGATAGGTACTACTGGATTCCAGCAAGTGAGAGATTAAAGAGTCCTGCCATTCTCTGCGTCCACAAGTCATGACTTGTGGCACATGCCCACCAGAGGGAGCTCCGGAGGGAGAAACCGCCCTTGACTCAGAAGGGACCTGCCCCCCCTCCAGCTGACACAGACCCTGGATGGGAAGCCCTTGCAGAGCGAACCTCTGTGCACAAGAAGCGTGGCGTCCTGCGGTCACTTCCAAGGCACAGCACAAGGACAGGGAAGGCATCACGTGCCCTCAAGGCAGGCACAGGGGGTGGCACAGCCCCTGGCTAGCTACCAGCCCAGCTCTGCAAGAGGAAGGAGAAGAGGAGGAGGAGATTGGATGTATACCCCACCCTTCACTAACCAAAGGTGTCTCAGAGCGGCTTACAGACTCCTTTCCCTTCCCTTTCCCTCCCCACCACAGACGCCCTGGGAGGTAGGTGGGGCTGAGAGAGCTCTGAGAGAAACTGCCCTTGAGAGAACAGCTCTGACAGAACTCTGGCTTGCCCAAGGTCACACCAGCCAGGTGTGAGTGGGGGAATCAAACCCGGTTCTCCCAGATTAGAGTCCGCGCACTTAACCCCTACACCAAACTGGCTCTCTTTGCTGATCAGACAAGCAGGGGGTGGCAGGCAGACGAGGCCTGCTGGGCAGGAAGCCTTCCAAGGGGAGGAGGAATGCCAAGGGACAGCCTCTTCCTGGGGGACGGGCCACGCTGCAGGGACCGCGAGAAGACCCGGCAGGGCAGGGACCTGATGGCCCAGGCTCCTTGGATCTCAGAAGCGAAGGAGGGTCGGCCCTGGTTAGTCCTCGGATGGGAGACCGCCGAGGAAGTCCAGGTCTGCTGCGGAGGGGCAGGCGATGGCAAAGCCACCTCTGTCCGTCTCCCCCCTTGAAAACCCAACCCGGGGGGGGGGGGTCACCACAAGTCGGCAGTGACTTGACGGCGCTTTCCCCCACCAGAGTCCGGTAGGCTACCCACTACACCACACTGCCTCGGTTCTCCCAAGAGGAGCTCTGCAGGATCTCCCTGTCTAGGCCGGCATCCTGTCTCCCACCGTGGTTCCCCAGAAGCCCCCAAGCAAGGACACAATGGCCAAAGCCTCCCTCTCCTGCTGCCCTCCTAGTGACTGGCCCGCACAGGTACACTGCCTCTGAGCATGGAGGTTCCACTCAGCCACCGTGGCAAACAGTCACAGACGGACCCTATTCACCTTCAGTCTGTCTAAAATACTCTGGAAGCCATCTAGGACAGCACCACCATCACATCCCCTTGGCGGTGAGTCCGGCACATTCATTACGCACTGGGGGAGAAGTGATTGCTTTCCCTCACCACAGCCCCACACTCTTTTTCTCCATCGCTCTAGATGGGTCTGATGCTCTAGAGGAGTGTTAGTCTGTTTGCAGCAGTAGAAAAGAGCAAGAGTCCAGGAGCACCTTCGAGACTATCTGAGGAAGTGAGCAGTGACTCAGGAAAGCTCCTGCCATGCCACGTATTTTGTGAGTCTTTAAGGTGCTCCTGGACTCCTGTTCTTTTCTCCATTGCTCTGACACTGTTCCTGGTTCCTGCCACGGAGTCTCCCAGCACCCCTCTCCAGACCCCGGTTCTCTGGCACCCGTCAGACCCCCTTCTATGTGCAGTTCTCCAGCCCAATTCTCTCTCTGATCTCCAAACCTTCTCCTTGCAGCGCCTTCCATTCTCTTTCCCTTTTTTTCCTCTCCCATCTAAGCATTCATTCTCTCAGGTTCTCCAGAGACACGGAAACAACTCCTCTCATGGACTAGGCAGGAGAGAAACAAAACTGGGCATCTTGACTGAAGATTTTGGTAACTGTTTGATTAGGACTTGCCAATATAGATATTTATAGTATTATATTATGACTCACCCATGGTTTTCATTGCCAACTGCCTTTTAAATTTCCTTCTTGCCTTGCCTTCAGTCTATCCATTTGTAATTAATAAGTCATTCATTCCAGGGCTCTTTTTGGGCAGGAACGCACAGGAATGGAGTTCTGGCTGGCTCCCAAGTTGGCCACGCCCAGCAGGAGCTCGTTAGCATAATAGGTCACACCCAACAGCAGAAACTCATTAGGATTGGCTACATTAGGGGGGTGTGGCCTAACATGCAAAGGAGTTCCTGCTACAAAAAAAGGCCCTGGGTTTTGACAACAAACAAGATAAACAGAATAAGAAGGGAAAGGTGAGTGTGGCTGGATGACCACACTTCTGGTAACATGGCGGTGTGGCCTAATGTGCTAATGAGCGGTGCTGTCAGGGTGTGGCCTAATATGCTAATAGGTTTTGCTGTTGGGTGTGGCCTATTATGCTAATGAGTTCCTGCTGGGCTTTTTCTACAAAAAGATCCCTGTTTAAAACAATGCTCTTATGATCTTATGGGAGAATACCGCACCAGTCTGCGGACTCTGCATACGAAGTCTCAGGTCCCCAAGAGGCCAAGAGTTGGGGCGGAACATGAGAATGGCCACACACATGTGCTCCCCCAGGGTGACAACCAATGCTCCCTCTAAGCTGAGGAGTCTTGTGAGCAAAAATTCTACTTTGTGAGCTGCTGGCATTAAAGTTGTGAGCGGGCAATTTGGCTGCTGCATAAATTAGTTGGCCCTGGAGCCCTCCTTCCTGAGCTGAGACAAATATGCGTGAGCCGGAGCCTAAAAAACTGTGAGCTAGCTCACACTAACTCAGCTTAGAAGAAGAAGAAGAAGATATTGGATTTATACCCCGCCCTTCACTAGAGTCTCAGAGCGGCTTACAAACTCCTCTCCCTTCCCCTCCCCACAACAGACACCCTGTGAGGTGGGTGGGGCTGAGAGAGCCCTGACAGAAACTGCTCTTTTTCAAGGACAGCTGTGCCAGAGCTTGTGACTGATCCTAGGTCACATCAGCAGGTGCAAGTGGAGGAGTGGGGAATCAAACCCGGTTCTCCCAGATTACAGTCCGCACATTTAACCACTACACCAAACTGGCTTAGAGGGAACACAGGTTGTGGGGATAAATGGGGACCATGGAGGCATACTGCTCACCCCCCGTCCCCACCCTGGAAGAGGCGGCGGGGCCTTTTGTCAGAGACCCACCATGCAATCCTAAACCAAATCACACCCTCCCGATCCTCTGTTCAGG
>NW_015164327.1:88792-98388 GCF_001447785.1 Gekko japonicus | reverse complement strand
TAATATTGATGTTGTTAACATGGATAATGTTTCCTTATGTATTGTTCCTAGCTGTATGTATGTGGAAAGGTATTCAAAAATAAAAACTTATTTTCCTAAAGAAACAAATAAACTTATTTTCCTAACCCTAACCCCAAACAAAACCTGATAAAAGGCAAAAGAAAAGGCCACAGACAGAGCCTATCTAACCCCCCCCCCAGCAGAAGGCCTTAGTAACCAACAAGCCAAACAAAAACCAACAAGCCAAGCCCAGCAAACACAATACAAATAAATTCAAAAATTGGAAAACTGCAAAATCAACAGAGGTACTTAAAAAACTTAAACTGCAAAGGCAACAGAAGAGCAGAACCACAAAGGACTACAAAAGGCAGAGAGAGAGAGAACCCGGGCCCCAGGCAGAAACCACCCCCACACACACCGAAAAAACATCAAAATACAATACAGGAATTTTAAAATTAAACTTACTGCAAAAAGGCAAGCAACAGAAGAATTACAAAACAGAGGAGAACCAAGACCAGAGAGCCTGGAAAAAACACTTGGCCAATAAATAATGAAGCACAGAGAAAAAAATAAACTGCAGAAATAAACAACACACAACAACCTGGCTGGCAAAAACACAAACGTACACCCAAAAAAAGGGGGGAAGCGCCCTGAGAGGCCCTGGGCTGGCCTACAGGCCTACCCACCACCCCACACCAACCTCAGGCCCTCCACTAACCAACACCAACCCACAAGGAATAAAGAATTAAAATTTAAAAGTGCCCTAATGCAAATCAAACCACATAGTAAGAGAACAGGGGGCAGCTGAAAAAGGTGCAGAAGAGAACCACAAACCACAACCAAAGGCAGCGAGAGAGAGAGAGAACCTGGGCCCCAGGCAGAAACTAACCCCCCCCCAGGAAAAAAACACCAAAATACAATACAGGAACTTAAAAATTAAACTTACTGCAAAAAGGCAAGCAAAGCAACAGAAGAACCACAGAACAGAGGAGAAGAACCAAAAGCAGAGACCAGAGAGCCTAGGAAAAAAAGCTTGGCCAATAAATAATGATGAAGCACAGAAAGAAAAAATTTAAACTGCAGAAATTTGCCAGCACAACTTTGAACCCTCCCCAGTCCCCATCCAAAGAAAACCAAAAAGAAAGAGGCCCGAGAGGCCTACCTACCCACCCCACCCCACCCACCTCAGGTCCCTGAACCAACCCTAATCCTAACTACTGAGATCTCCACCTGTGCATAAGGGGACTGACTATTCTCTCTGGGGCAGTCTCAAAAATAAATCAGGCTGGTGTTCAAATAAAAGTCTTTTTATGGGAAAATACTAGAAAGACAAATATACACTCAGAAAGACACACTGAAAACACTATTGCAAGGTTGGCCTAGGGAAAAAATATGGTAGAAAAGGTGGTGTAACATGTTTTTTGTTGTTCAGTCGCACAGTTGAGTCCGACTCTTTGCGACCCCATGGACAAGATCCCGCCAGGTTAGGTTAGGGAAGAAGATTCAGATCTGTGGAGGAGAGAGCAGCGACCTGCCCTCCAAGCAGCCCCCACATGTGAGCAGAGCTGGTCAGTGCCCAGTACAGCAGAGAGAAGCAAGCAGGCCTGCGAGCGAGCGCCACTTAAGAGGTGAGCTTGCATTTGTGGGGGGGGGGAAGATGCCTAAGAACCCAAGTGCACCTTGGGTGTGTTCCCAGTGACTGATACAAATGTTTCAAAGTGTTCCTGAGGACCCATTGTTGTTCCTTTTATGCTGGGGTCATTTCGTAGAAAAAGAGGCGCAGGCGCTCATCAGCATAACTCATTTGCATAGGCCACACCCCCTGACATCACCGGAAGTGTGTCAGAAGGCAACACCCACCGCTCAGGCTCCACTGGACTGTTTCGGATTGCTAGCTATTGGGGGGGGGGGTGGAACATGCAGATCTGCCATTGCAGAGGAAGAGCTTGTGCCTGAATAAAACCTGGTCTTTAAGGTGCCACTGGACTGTTTTGGATTGCTAGCTGGGGGGCCGGGGGGCCTCTGCAGCTTACCTGGCTGCTTCTTGCTCTGACTGAGAGCTGCTGGGAGCAGTGGGGTGGGGCTTGTTGCATGTGCCTGCCCCCCCGGGCTCTATACTGCAGGAGCTCCGCTCCTGTGCGCTCCCGCAGGAAATCACCCCCATGCTTTTATGCGAGAGAGACTTGTTTACATGTCAGCCTTTTTCAATCACTTCCAAATATGTTTCCAAGGCAAATTTCCTGGCAGGCATTATTGGGGTCTCCTTCAGGACAAGCATTGATTTTATGTGAATTGTTATCCGGAGTGATATTAAATATGGCGTATGGCCTATCTCTCTCTGGGTGCCACCTTACTCTTCTGCAGGAGGGGGTCTGATCACTGACACCTTCCCCACAACCTCTGGACTATCGTATTAATCTCTCCGGCATCTCTCCTTAGGCAGATATTTCCTACACTAAGAGACTCAAATGCTTTAGCACCTCCCTTGCAGGGATGCTGCTCCAATTCTTGAGAAAACTCTCCCCCAGCATCCCGAGAGTGTTCACCCTGTGGCGGATCCGACCTGCTTTGGCATGCAGGCCCTGTCCCACCCTATCCTCCAAGGTTTTTGCGACACCTGCAGAGGCTTCTCTCTCTCTCTCTCTCTCTCTCCGGTAACCTGCCGCCACCACCTGAAAATGCATCTCTTCACACCCCCAATTGCCATAATACCCCTGCAAGGTAGGTTACCTAATGACAGGCTCAAGAGCACCTGGCCAGCTTTACAGCTAAGAGCAGGAATTTAAACTCCCCTCTATTATCCCTGTATGTACAAGAGTAATCCCCCACCTCTCCAACCACCTGCACTAACCTTGACCTCTGCTTTCTGGGGTATATGATGAAAGAGGGAGTTGGGCTAAACCCCATCCTCCACTCCCATAACTCCATTCAGCTCTGCCCAGCTGGACACCCTCCAAAGAAGTCCCCGTCTGTAACAGTCCATATGCACATCAGAAACCATGAGTCAGCATACAGGCCTCCCTGTGACACCTGCATCCTGCGACCTCGTGGAGGGGGAGAACGGGATGGGACACGCGGCTCTCCCGCCAGCCCCCGTTCTTCCTCAGGACAAGCTTCTGAAGGAAGCTCCTTCACTGTCCTCCTGGCTGCATGGGGTGTTCTGCACCGCCCCGCCCCGCTGAGGAGATCAGGCTGGGAGCGGCGGAGGGGGGGGGGAGACGTCTCTTTCTCCTCATAGTTGTGTTCGTTTTTCTTTTCCTCACAGTATCTCTGTGAGGCAGGGCACTGGCACGGGCACATCTCACAAAGGTGCCCAACCTTGTGAAGCCCGTGGGCCCTTCCGTCATTCCTTGTTTTATCCAGCTTTTCTCCACATAATGTGAAGAAGACTGAAAAGAAAACTGCTGTGAAACGTTTTCTTTGTCACAATGAGTAAAATGCTGGCTGGAGCCAGGTTCCCCCCCCCATTCAAATCCTACTGCATGAAAAGGCCTGATGACTTTCAGTTTTCTAATGGGAAAATTGGGCAATAAGGGGGAGCGCGATGGAAATACTTTCTTTCTCAGTGACCAAAACCTTGTCTGACAAAACGTTGCACTCCAAAGCTACAACACAGAGAAAGTCTGAACACTGTTGCAGGTTCCCCAAGGGGGGGGGGGGGGGAGGGAAAATTTGGGGGGGCACGGGGGAAATGATGAAGCTTGGTGCTGTTGCCCCAAGGGGGGGGGGGGGAGATGGCAAATTTGGGGGTGCACGGGGGGCAAAAAACTCTCACACTATAGACAGACAGACACACACACACACACACAAAGAGCTCTCTAGATTTTTCATTAAAATGTAAATGATTTTGGTAACAGTGTGCTATAACAGGATTGACAATAAGACATTATGAAAGAGCTCAGTGACTTCAGTGTTTTAAAATTAATCCAAACATGGCAGCAGACCTGCCTCCTGTGACTCTATGAGAGGGTTTCTGTTCAAATAAAACGCCTTTTTGTTTATTCTCTGCATTCACCTTCCCGCCTGCCTCTCTTAGAAGAAAAAAGTTCCAAAATACATGTGCTGTGGTAACAGTTTGCAACTCTTTCTTACAGAAAGCACAGACACTCCTACCTTTACATTCCCCAAATATGCCAAACTGTACAATGAAATGAAGAGTTATGAATCCGTTTTTTACACCTGTAGCCCAACTCTTCCCTCCCCCCATTCTCGCGCCTTCCAAGAGCCTTCCTGGCCACGCGCGGAGGCGCCCCACCCACTTCTCCCCCCGCCCCTTCAGCGGCCCGGGCAGAGTCCGTGAGGAGGACGGCAGGGAAAAAGCCGAAGGGCTCCGGGGCCGGCCGCGAAGGCGCTCCCCGCTTGAGGAAATTGCGTGCGTGTGTGTGCGCGCGCCATCGCGCCATTCCTGGCGAGCGCGGGCAGAGGTGCCTTCACGACAGCCTTGCAGTGCAGCCCCCCCCCCATGCCGCTCGCCCTCTGCGGAAGGGGGCCGAGGTCGGGGGGGGGAGGGAGACTTGGCTCGGCCGAGGAAGGGAAGGGACACTCACTCACCCGCCTCAGCTGGACCTCCTCGTCCTTCTGCCGCGGGAGGGCGGGCAGCGCCCGCCCGCCTCCGGCGTCGCAGTAGCAGCTCCCGCACGTGGCGCACTCCAAGACCGGCGCCCAGGGGAGCATGCGCAGAAGCCTTCCCCCAGGGGGGGGGGCGTGGCCGGCCACAGTTCGTGAGGAGCCAGGCAGGAGTGCCGGAACCACCAGGGGGTGCTGCGGATGCCACTTCTTGCCTCTGGGCAGACGCTGCTGACGTTAATTTGCAGGGCTCTTTTTGTATAAAAAGCCTAGCAGGAACTCATTAGCATTATAGGCCACACCCAACAGCAGGACCCGCGTGCCTCGTCCTTCTGCCGCGGGAGGGAGGGAGGGCGATGCCCGCCCGCCTCCGGCTTCGCAGCAGCAGCTGCAGCAGCTCCCGCACGTGGCGCACCCCAAGACCCGCGCTCAGGGGAGCATGCGCAGAAGCCTTCCCCTGCCTGCAGTTCGTGAGGAGTCAGGCAGGAGCGCCCCGAACCACCAGGGGGCGCTGCGGATGCCGCTTCTTGCCTCTGGGCAGACGCTGCTGCTGGCTTTAATTTGTATTTATTCCTTGTATTCCTTTCTCCCCAACGGGGACCTAAAAGCGGATTACCTTGTTCTCCTCCACTTTATCCTCACAAAAACCCTGCAAGGTAGGCCAAGCTAAGAGCGTGTGCGACTGGCCCAAAGTCCCCCAGCCAGCTGCCATGGCACAGGTGGGAATCTGAACCCGGGTCTCCCAGACGGTCCCAGTCCAGCACGCTTAACCACTGGCTCAACCTCTCCCTAGGTCGCCAGGTGAGGAACCACCGCCTGGGGCACTCTGCTCCCCTGTTGAACAATTCTTACCCTTAGGACGTTTCTTCCACTATTTAGCCAAAATGTAGCCCGAGTTCCACAAATTAGTTCTCATCCTGCCCCCTGGAGCCAAAGGGAACACGTCACCTACCTGACAGCCATTTAGATATTTGAAGACAGCAACCGTGTCTTTCCTTACATCTCTTCTCCAGATGCCGCATGGCCTGGCACACACACCACACCCCAGCCATCCAGCTAATCCTCCCCCAGATGGGCTCCAGCATCCATGCCCACCTTCAGACCTGTTGCCCAGGACTAGACGCAGAGCTCCAGGTGAGGCCTGACCACTGCAGTGTCGGGTGGCATTACTTATATTCATCTCAAGTGATGACTTGGGGACTCGCCACGCTTCTCTGGAGTGGAAGATCGCCTCAGCTTCTTATGCAGCCCCACCACGCCGCTGGCTCATGTTCAGCTGAGGATCATCAGAGGCACCCAGATCCTGACCCCTTGTCCTGCTGCCGTCCCGCGCTTCCCCCCACCCTGTGTTGGGTGCCTCTGACTTGCTTGGGACCTAAATGTATCCCTGATGACCCAATGTTCCAGCCTCTAAATGTAACTTTGATTCTGACTCTGTCTTCTTTGGCATTAGCCATGTTGCCTGCACATTTGCTAAGCATGCCCTCATCCAAGTCATTCATAAGAGCAACAAACAGCACAGGACCCAGGACAGAGCCCCCTCCAAGTCTACAGCTTGGAGACAGTGTGCAACCATCTATCAATCCCCCTGGAAAGGAAAGCCCACGTTTAGCCATCTTGCCTGCGAGGATATCAGGGGAGACTGTCAGATGCTTGGCTGAAATCAAGGCACACGACATTCCCACAGATTTCCCACAGCCCTTCAGCCCCACCTGCCCTCCCAGGAGGGGACAATGAGGTGGGGCCTGCTGCCCTGAGCTCCTTGAACGGAGGAAGGAGTACAGATGTAATAAAGAAAGAGAGATACAGCTCTGTGGCTCAGGCACACACGGGAGGCACAACCAGCCTCAACACTCGCAGGAGACCTCCCTGTGCAAGTCTGCTTCTGTTTCTCCGGGGTTCTGTTGAGTATCTTAAGGCTGTGGCCCAGAAGCTCAGTCGGACTGTTTTCTTCTGCTGCCCACCACCCAAGTACTCAAGCAAATACATATACATATATATACTCAGGCCAAAAAGACATTCTGAACACTTGGAAGTAAGAATCTAATAATGATTTAATTCTTGGTGCAGCCAGGAAATTATATTCAATAGTTGGCATTGGAGTTATTTCAGGCAGGCCCTCAGTGGGAGGCGCCAGGCACTTGGTGGCAAAGTCTGTGTGCAGGACACGAGGCTGAAGTTGGTTCCTTATTCCCCGTTCCTCATTCATTCCTTATTCCTTATTCATCCAAAAACAGTGAGGAGAGTTTGAAAGCTCTGAACCCCAAAATAAGATTTGGACACCCAAACTTAATACACCCCCATGTTCAGCAAACGCTCCCCTTTGAGGGGACATATGCCGTGCCAGCTGCTCCAAAGTGAGGCACCCCCAGGGAAGTCACACAGGCAGACACTGGGGCCTGGCTGCACCCCAAAGCGATCTTTGGACCACCACAACTGACACATCCCCACGCTCTGGAGACTGTCCCCTGCAAGATGACATACAGTGATGCCTGGTCCAAACACTGGTTCCGGAGACATGGGCTTCAATTTCAGGTGCACACAAGAAGCCTGTATTTGAAAAAAATATTTGAATAAGGAACTGGTTTGACTGTTTGCCCACTACATCACGGACTGAGGTTTGGACTGCCACATGACATACACTCCCATGTTCAGCGGACTCTCCCCTTCGAGGGGACATATGCTGTGTCCTGTTCCAAAGTGTAGTTCTTGTGCCAGCAGCTCCAAAGTGAGGTGCCTCCAGGGAAGTCACACAGGCAGACACTGGGGCCAAGCTGCACCCCAAAACAATATTTGGACCACCCCAACTGACACATCCCCACACTCTGGAGACTGTCCCCTGCAAGATGGCATACAATGATGCCCAGTCCAAACACTGGTTCCGGCACCACGAGCTTCTATTTGGAGTGCCTCCCCGAGGCCTGTATTTCAAAGAAGATTTGAATAAGAAAGTGCCCCCTGCACCCAAAACAAAGATTGGACTGCCACATGTCATACACTTTCATGTTCAGCGGACTCTCCCCTTCGAAGGGACATATGCTGTGTCCTGGTCCAAAGTGCGGTTCTTGTGCCAGCTGCTCCAAATGTGATGCCCCCAGGACAATCACACAGGCAGACACTGGGGCCAAGCTGCACCCCAAAACAACCTTTGGACCACCTCAACTGACTCCTCCCCCCGGGGTCTTGCTAGGGCTCGTTTCATTGACTTTGCAAAGGGCTTTTCGGCCAGTAAACTTTATAAAGATGATTTCAGATGCAGAATGACAATACCAGGCATGATTGGATTAGGTGTGCTATGCAGATGCATGGAGATATCAGCATAGGTGATGAGACAGGAAACCTAGGTCTCAGTTCGGTACAAGAGGATTCAGTCCAGGAGGATGCAAAGAATAACTGGAAATAAGCCTGAAGACGTGGGCAGTGACTCACAAAAGCACATACGCCATCACAATTTTGTTAGTCTTTAAAGGTTCTACTTACTCTTTCTGCCACTATTAGAAGCCACAACATTAAAAAACCAGTGGGGGAACATTTTAACCTTCCAGAGCATTCAGTTGCTGACCTAAGAGTAGCAGTTCTCTTAAAAAGGAATTTCAAAGGGAGATTAGAAAGAGAGTCTGCTGAATTGCAACTGATCATGAAGCTCAAGGCAATGCAAACTCCTGGACTGAACCGAGACCTAGTTTTCTTCTCTCATTACCCATGCCTGCTATTGTCTTTTGGCATCTGAAATCACTTCACACTCCAAGATATAAGGACAGATGGATGCACATTTCAGCTGTATCTGAGGAATATAATGTGTTCTGGTCTAAACACAGGATCCCCCCCCCCCCAATACCTGGAATAAAACGTTTTTTGGTCTAAACACAAGACTCCCTCTTTTTATGGCGTGCTCCCTCTGGCTGGCTGGCTCCATCTCTGAGGAAAAAGTGTGCTTTATACCTGGAATAAAATGTTGTTGGTCTTCTGATAAGTCCCACGATACACCATTTCCCCCCTCTCTGTGTCTCTCTTCGTCGCCCGCCCTCCCCAGAGGAGAAGGGAGAGGGGGAAGAAGCCCTCAGCCAATGCTCTCAGGACAGATTGCAGCCCTGCACGGGCTGGATCTGGCCTGCAGGCCATATCTTTGACACCCCTGTACTAGGGCATAAACTGCCACGTACCAATACAGACAAATGCCTCCCTTTCCTACCACAGGAACTCCATAGCAACACAACTACTAAAGTAAAACTGGCCATTTCTGGCGCTCTGATGGAGGACATCCCAGTAAGCAGCTGGGTTTAAATAGGGATGTGTTCCCCACCACCTTGGTAAGAATCTGTTTCTCAGTAACATTATTGAGAGGTTGATCAGGGCCAGAGTTTATCCCACCTTCACTTAGCTCAAAGAACACTTCCACTCTTTTGTATGGGGATGACATGGTTTTATTGCCCTCTACTTGAGTAGGGCTTAGGAGGTTGTTCAAGCGTAGTGACTTCTGTAAAGAAGAATCCATAGGATTAACTGCACTAAGACAAATATCTTTGGGAGAAAGCCCTGCAGATCAAGGGCGTAGACTTTCCAATTTCCGGGGGGGGGGGGAGCTGGGGCTGGGCCAGAGGCATTGCTAAGTCATTAAAAGAACTGGGACCCAATGACATCATAGGGAGGAGCTAGTGACATCACAGGCCATGGTCACTATCTATGGAGGTGGACCCATGTGGGATTTAGGGATGGGCTCCCCAGAAATTTAGGGAGGCCTGGGAACTGCCCTAGCAATGTCCCTGGGCTGGGCTAACCCCAGGAACAGTGGCCTTCTTACGAGACTGCTTAGAAACTCCACCTTAAAATGCAGACATTCAAAATAAATTATTAATAAAAATCACATAATTAAATTTATGGGAAATTACTGCATTCCTGTGCATTGTTAATTTCTACTCTTCATGTTCAACTTGCAAAACACATTTGGCTTCAATAAATGATCTTCAGACAGCTGAAATACAACTTTAACTTTTAATTAACAATGCAAACTGTTTCTTTTCATTTTTAAA
>NW_015164327.1:81944-86801 GCF_001447785.1 Gekko japonicus | reverse complement strand
ATAAGTATGGGAGCAAGTCTTTTGGTTCTTCTATTATGAATACCAGGTCGTCTGCATAGGCTTGTACTTTAAAGATCTCCTTCTGGATTTTAAGCCCTTTTATTTGTTCATGTTCTCTGACTAGATCTGTCAGTGTTTCCATTAGATATACAAACAAGAGTGGTGACAGTGGGCAGCCCTGTCTTGTACCCCTTTGAATTTGTATATTTTGGGTCACTTCGCCATTGACAACCACTTTTGCTTGCTGATTAGTATAGATTGCTCTAATTAATGTATAAAAGTTTTCTCCGCAGTCCCAACTTGCGAGTTTTTGTAACATGAAGTCCCAATTTACCCTATCAAAAGCTTTTTCAGCATCCAGGAATAGCAGGGCTACCTGCCTTCCTGGGTGTTGTTCATAATATTCTAGAACATTCAGGACGATCCTTATATTGTTTTTAATCTGTCTTTTAGGCAAAAAGCCTGCTTGATCTTGATGAATTATGTCAGAGAGGACTTTCTTCAATCTGTTTGCAATTATGGATGCAAATATTTTGTAGTCTGCATTAAGCAGAGAGATTGGCCTATAATTTTTTATATCCTTTTCATCTGAGTTTGGCTTGTGAATTAGGGTAATCAGTGCTTCATTCCATGTTCCTGGCAGTCTGCCATTTACCGTAATATCTTGTAACAGATCTTTAAAGGGCAGTGAAATTTGTTCTTCAAATCTTTGGTAGAGTTCTATAGGAATCCCATCTGGACCAGGTGCTTTGTTTTTTTTTTGTTTCTTGATCGCTTCCGTTATTTCCTGGCAAGTTATAGGGCTATTTAGTAGGGATTTTTGTGAAGCATCAAACATCTTTTTATTCTTTTTATGTAAAAAATCTTTAGTCAGTTGGGGATTTAGTGCATCTTGTTTATATAATTTTTGGTAGAATTTTTCCACAACTTCTTTGATTCCTTGTTGGCAAAATTTTTCCTCCTGATTTTCATCTCTCAATGCTCTGATTAACATCTTAGTCTGTCCTATGTCTCTGCCTTTCTTCAGATCTGATTCTACCTGTTTGATTTGGTTTGCTAGGGTTGTATATTTAACCCTCCTTGATTTATTCCTCCAAGCCTCTTCGTTAATAAATAGGCCACGCAAATACGCTTTAAATGTTTCCCAAACCGTCAATATTGAGATATCTGGTTGTATATTTCTTTGAAAAAATTCCTTGATTTCTCTGTCAAGCTTAGTCCTAAATTGTTCATTGTTTATAAGTTTCTTATTTAGAGACCATCGTTTTGTTCTCTGGATATCATATAAAGTCAGTTTTACTGGGTTATGGTTGGCAAATGTGTTGGGGAGAATTTCTATTTCCTTAACTTCATTTATCAAAGTTATTGAGGCCCAAACCATGTCAATTCTTGACCATGAATTATGCCTATTAGAGAAAAAGGTAAAGTCTTTTCCCCCCAAATTTCTCACCCTCCAGAGGTCTAGTAGACTTTGTTCTTCAGCTAATTCAAGAAAAGCGTTGGTGAGAGTATTTCCCTTGCTCTTTTTTCCCTTCAAGTTCTTCCTATCCATATTTGTATCGAAAACCGCGTTAAAGTCACCAATAATACAGAGTTCTTCAAATGACTGTTCTGCCACTATGGCTTGAAGCTTCTTGTAAAAAGTTTCCTGATTTTGGTTGGGAGCGTATATGTTCACAATTAGGAGTCTTTTATTTTTCCTTGTTATTGACGTGGCAACTATTCTTCCATCTGTGGAGGTGTATACAGCTTCTGGGTGTAAACTTTCCTTTACATATATGGCAACCCCTCTTTTCTTCTTATCATCTGCTGCGTAAAATACGGTTCCTAATTTCGATGAATTCAGATATTGAGCATCTTGCTTTCTGATATGCGTTTCTTGTATACAAGTTATCTCTGAGTTACACTTATTTAGTTGTTGGAAAATCCTCTTTCTCTTCTGAGGGCTGTTTAAACCATTCACATTAACCGATAAGATGTTCAACTTACTCCTTCTTTCCATTTTTGTTGCGTTCCCTATTGAGTCTTGCTTTCTGTCTGGTTATAACTTGTAATGATAGCGCATTTGCCCTTCTCTTTCTTCTATCTTTTCCCCTCATTCTTTCTTCAGTATCTTTACTATCTGTATGGTCTTCTTCTTCTATGTCACTCTCATCGGATTCTTCCTCTTCTTCATCCTTTCCTTCCCATCCTAATTTCTCTCCATGTTTTTCTAGAAAATTCCTTACTTTAAATACCAAGTCGAGCTTATATCTTTTCCCCTCATAATTGAACAGGAGCCCTTCAGGAATGAGCCATCTATAGACAATCTGGTGTACTTTAAGTAATTCTGTCAAGATGAGGTATGGTTGTCTTCTTTCTCGTGCCCTCCAGGGTACGTCCTTTAAGATCCGAATATCCTTGTCACCTATAGTAATTGAGGTCTCACTGGAGGCCCTCAGCACTCTATCTCTCATATTTCTTTTCAGAAATTTAATATGTACTTCACGGGGCGTTTTATGTCTGCGTGTGTATGCTGTGTTCTTTCTGTAGATAGCATCTATTTCGCTATTCACCTCCTCTGAGGTACCAATTTTTAGCTGATCCACAAAACATTGCACTACTTCTTCTTTTAGATTTTTTTCCAAAGTTTCTGGGATATTCTGGGATCTTATTATTAATGCTGCTTTGTCCATTTCTAAATTAATCAGTGCATCCTCAATTTTATCAGTTTTTTGTTTCAGGTCGTATACCTCTTGGTCAACCTCTTGTAGCTTATCCTCAGTATTGTTACAATTTTTAGCTATCTTCAATATTTCCCTATTCACCTCCTCTGAGGTACCAATTTTTAGCTGATCCACAAAACATTGCACTACTTCTTCTTTTAGATTTTTTTCCAAAGTTTCTGGGATATTCTGGGATCTTATTATTAATGCTGCTTTGTCCATTTCTAAATTAATCAGTGCATCCTCAATTTTATCAGTTTTTTGTTTCAGGTCATATACCTCTTGATCAACCTCTTGTAGCTTATCCTCAGTATTGTTACAGTTTTTAGCTATCTTCAATATTTCTTGCTTATTTTCTTTGATTTGTTTTTTGATCTCTTCAGTGTCTAGTTTCATCTGTTGGGCTATTTCTGCAACTGTTTTATTAATGGGGTCCAGTTGGAGCTTTATCATGTCCTCCATTCTTGACTGCATAGGCTCTATCTCTCTCTTAAACAGTTCTGGTAATGCAGTTTCCATTAAGTGTTTGGTGGTCTGTTCTACTATATCTTTTATTAAGTTTTTCGTCTCTTTGCTTTGTGCTTGACCTGCACTCATTGCTGTAAGTTTAAGTTGTGACTGCACACTAGCTTGCCCAGGTGATGCTAAAGAGTTTTTCCGACTACCTGCTCCACCTGTGGCCATTTAGGGATTAGTGGTGTCCTAAACTCAGACTGAATCCTCTTCTCTGATTAGGCACTTATATGTTTCCTCCTATCCTTCTTTCCTATCTGTTTATTCTGTTATCCCCCTTCTCCTGTTCGAGCAAGGGAACCTTTACCTTTACCTAAGCTCAGACTGAATCCTCTTGTCTGATTAGACACTTATACGTTTCCTCCTATCCTTCTTTCCTATCTGTTTGTTCTGTTATCCCCCTTCTCCCCCTTCTCCTGTTATTTCCCTGATATTTCCCTTCAATTTCTCCTTTGTGTCAGTTATAAACAGTGTTATTTAAGTTGCTGCACATGCGATTCAGCTGCTGCTGAGTCCGTCTTTCTCTCCGGCTGGCTCCCGTCGGCGCTGTTGTATCCCTCTGGGTCCTAGCGTCGCCTGCTTGCTGGCTCTGCTGAACTGCTTCCTCAGTCTGTTGTTGGATTTCTTGCGCAGTCGCAGAGGCTCCTCCTCGAGCACGCCCACCTCTCCTCCGTCTCTCTCCCTCTCTCTCCGTCTCTGCCCTCCGTGTCCCAACGCCCTCCGCTCTAAAGGAAAAAGAGAAAAGGAGACAGGCGGGAAGCAATCAAAGGGACTTATTTTATGTTTACTTGGGGATCGTCTAAAGCCGGTTTGTTTGTTTTTTTACCCAGAAAATGCAAATCAACTCTCCTCTAAACTATCGTTTAATGGCCGCCTTAAAGGGAACGTGTTCCCTCTCCCTCTATTGTAAGTACGCCTCCGGGTAATTAATGACGTTTGTTAGTTGGTTTATATTATATCTGCCCTATAACGTTAAACTTGGAAATACTTAGCTTCGGTTGTGTAGCAGGAGGGTGTTCTGTTCTCGTAGTACAATCCGCTAGACTCCTTTTGGCTCTGTTGGTAACGGCTAGAGCTCGGCGTATGTCGAGCGTTCTCAATAGCTTCCGCTTCAAGGCAGCCCAGCGTTGTCCCGAGGTGATTGCCAGTCTATCTCGGGCACTGGGAAGAGCCTCTTGCTTTCGGTTTTCCCCTCCGAGGGAA
The DNA here is from genome assembly GCF_001447785.1 of Gekko japonicus. NCBI lineage: Eukaryota > Metazoa > Chordata > Lepidosauria > Squamata > Gekkonidae > Gekko > Gekko japonicus. Next base: position 82,380 of record NW_015164327.1, on the reverse strand, counting down.
ACCAGGAAGGGGCGATGGAAAAAAGACCCCTAAAAAGCTATAAGAAAAAAAGTGTTGCGAGCAGCTGCAGCTGCTAGCGTCCACTCTCGTCGCAACCGGATCCGGAACCCCCAACAATGGAGGACTTTTAATACAGTAGTTGTACTTTAGAAATAACACTAGACAATACAGAACTCTAAATCCAGAAATAAATTTGAATGAGGAGAATTTCTGAGGAACCCCTAAATGAAAACTGACAGCAAGAGCAAAGAACTTACAGCAGAGTCCATCTGTACTAAATGTAGCAAGTATTTGGTTTTGCTAGCATTTTCTCAGTGGCTAAATCTTAATTTGCAGTCAGTACAGTACATTTTGTTTATTGAATTCTGAAGCAGTGCACTTCCTCTGATGAAAAGATCATTTTAAAGGACATATATCATTCTTTCCTTATTTCATT
>NW_015164327.1:79466-81322 GCF_001447785.1 Gekko japonicus | reverse complement strand
GACAGAGTAACATATGCCTTTAACTGTCCCTGTAGAAACCTTGTTAGCATTCTACCAAACGTTCTCACTGAAGAGTCTTAAACTCACTATTCAGCTTTTTAGAGACAGACACCTTCTGTGCACTCATTTCTCTCCTGATCTAAGTTTTTTTCTTTCATTAACTACTGCAAAGCATACAGACTGTCATCTGCTCGTCCTACTGACCTTCTAAGTTTTTTTCTGCTTTCATTACTGCAAAACATCTTGCAGAGGCACTCTCAGTGCTCTTCATAAGAGACTGGACAAAACTTTTTATTGTACAATGTTTATTTTCCTTTCACTCTAAATGGGCCAGCACTATCTTACCAGCTGGCCTCATTCTCTCCCTAAAGCTTCAAAGTTTTCTTGTTGCGGTCTGTTTCATTTTTTTTCTTCTTTTTCTGACGGGGAGACTGCGTGCAGCTATCGTATCCAGGGTGTGACAACACACTTCTACAATGCTCTGAAACCTGTCCTTCTCTAGACCTAGAAGCATTTAATTTCACCTTGCAACTCCAGTTATTGACCTGTATTGTTTTATTGCACTCCTTAACTTGAAGGCATTTCATATGTCACACAATTCAATCACTGAAACATCTGGAGTGACCTGGTTAGCCCACTACAACTTATGGGCCAATTCCAATGATGGTTTGTTTTGCTTAAAAACTGCTGCTTTATGTAATGCATTTGCTTATTCCAAAGAAAGCCCGAGTTCCATTCTGGCCTCCCTGGCACCTTAACGAAAAGAAATGCCAGGGCTAATCAGACAGTGCATGACCTCTTCACTGATTCTGTGAAGAGCCATCAGTTATCTTTCATCAAAACTCCTGTAACTTTTAAATAGTTTGGTATTCCCTTGGGGGAGAGCCAAACCAATGTGACGTCCTTCCCTTATTGTGCAGGTGTTTTTTCATTTTTTTCTTAACCTACAACACCTTGATGTGCATGTTTTTATTAATACTTCTCTGATTCTTTTTTTGGCTACCCCCTTGCGGGCTGAAACCACTAGTAGTGAATTACTGGTTTTTCATTTCCCAAATAGGTGTAGTGTGGAAAGAATTTTCAGAAATATAGAAAGTTTGGGTTTAAAATGAACAAAATAGTTGATACAGAATCCACATATGTATATCTGTCTTGCAAACAAACAGGCTTGACCTTTTCTCACTGAAGATGTAACACATTCCATGCCCAGCCCAGGTGTGACTCTCACGATAAGCATCTGGTCAGGCAAACAAGTTTGAGATGTGACAGATCCCCCCCAATTTCCTGGACCATAAAATACATGACCATTTGTGCAGCTGGGACTTCAAATTTCACAATGAAAATTTTCAGGGGGAAAACAGAAGTTCAAACAAACCCTGATTTTTATCTCAGCTATAACACCAAAAGGACAGTTTGTTTGAATCAATATGAGTATGAGACCCACAATTTAAAGGCAATAAACAATTGCAGCTGGACCCTAATTCAATATGCAATCCCAGGGACAAGATTTCACATACCTTTGAAAATAACTTTGAAGTAGCAATCTAGTAGCTTCAAAGAACCTGTGGCCCGAATGGTGGGAACCGCAGGGAAACAACAAACTCATCCCAGTGTTAACTTTTGGTATAAGGAAGGGATTTTACAATCGCAACTTCCAGGAAACAATTTTCAGTAACCACACCTGTAAATTGGGACATGTGATAGGATTATCAAGAAAACGCTTTGATCTTTGGGTATAAATACGGCTGGGGCTCCAACAGATTTTCGTTGGCTTCTGAAACTCCAGACACTTCTGGGGAGTTAGGAGTCAACCCAAGGAGATCTCTTTGCTGGGTTGCATGTTTTGTTGGGTGGGA
>NW_015164327.1:63833-79374 GCF_001447785.1 Gekko japonicus | reverse complement strand
AAATGTGTATAAAATAAAAGCTTGAAGCCGAGAGGTTTCAGTCAGTTCCTGACAGTTCCTGCAAGCTTGTCTCCTGTCGTCTTTGCATCGTGAACCCTGCACCCCACACCCTAACGAGCAGCACCGCAGTTATTTAAGTTGCTGCACATGCGATTCAACTGTTGCTGAGTCCGTCTTTCTATTTCAAAAAGGAAAAAAAAAGTTCTCTCCGGCTGGCTCCCGTCGGTTCCCGTCGGCGCTGCTGTATCCCTCTGGGTCCTAGCACCGCCTGCTTGCTGGCTCTGCTGAACTGCTTCCTCGGTCTCTTGTCTGTTGTCGGTTATCTTGAGCAGTCGCAGAAGCTCCTCCTCGAGCACGCCCGCCTCTCCTCCGTCTCTCTCCGTCACTCCGTCTCCGCCCTCCGTGTCTTAACACCCTCCGCTCTAAAGAAAAAAGAGAAAAGGAGACAGGCGGGAAGCAGTAAAAGGGACTTATTTTATGTTTAATTGGGGAACGTCTAAAGCCGTTTTTTTTAAAACCCAGAAAATGCAAGTCAACTCTCCTCTAAACTGTCGCTTAATGGCCGCCTTAAAGGGAACAAGTTCCCTCTCCCTCTATTGTAAGTACGCCTCCGGGTATTTAGTGACGTTTGTTAGTTAGTTTATGGTATATCTGCCCTATAACGTTAAACTTGGAGATACTTAGCTTCGGTTGTGTAGCAGAAGGATGTTCTGTTCGCGTAGTACAATCCGCTAGACTCCTTTTGGCTCTGTTGGTAACGGCTAGAGCTCGGCGTGTGTCGAGCGTTCTCAATAGCTTCCGCTTCAAGGCAGCCCAGCGTTGTCCCGAGGTGATTGCCAGTCTATCTCGGGCACTGGGAAGAGCCTCTTTCTTTCGGTTTCCCCCTCCGAGGGGCGATGGAAAAAAGACCCCTAAAAAGCTATAAGAAAAAAGGTGTTGCGAGCAGCTGCGGCTGCTAGCGTCCACTCTCGTCGCAACCGGATCCGGAACCTCACAAAGACCTAAATATTTAACGTTCCGCTGCCTTGCAATATCCAAAAACATATCCCAATGGAGCTGCAGTCGGTCAGCATCAAAGTCAGTTTTGTAAAAATTTAGGATGTATGGCAAATTTTTCAATTTTGCTCATGTGTTCGGACACATCTGAGGAAAAGCAATTGTGTAAACTGCTGTTGATATTGTCAAGGATTTCATAAAAGATTTTCCTGTAGAAATCCTCAGGAGACTGAAACTGGTGAGGATCACACCCAGCATCAACCATCCGTGCAGGCTTTCTGCACCTCGGAACAGTAGGACTTTTTAAATCTAAGTCTTTTGCAGTCATGACTGTCTGTGACCAGAACTGGTCAAAGTTGTTCCTCAGTTGCTTTGTACTCTCCTTTACAGAAGTAAGACGAATTTCTGCTTGATGGAACTGTAGATTACTTTTTTGAAGAGCTGTGTTTAATGTGTCCAAACGACCAAACACAAGCAGCAATAACTGTAGCGTGAAGTAAGAAGCAAATCTCAACAAGCTTCGTGCATATCCATCTGCTTTGACCCCAAGATCTCCTCTCTCCTCAGAAGACACATTCTCAAAGAACTGAATTAACTCCGTATATTTTGAAGCCACTGACTGTAAGGAGGCTGCTCTAACAGTCCACCTAGTGGGGCAAAATTGTCTCAGATTTGTAAGATTATCTGTAAGACACAAGACCAGGATGCATCTCACTTCTGGCAATCACTTGGAGAGACCCTATCACTCAGCTTCCATTGCCCCACACACACCCCACACTGGAATAAGAGCATAATATCAGGCCATACCACATTGCAACAAAGCCCCTACAACTGTATACAGAAATACTGAGTTTCCCTACCATTTGCCACAACTAGCCCACCACACAACCAGGATCAAGACTCCTAAATGGACCAACAGACAGGCATACACTCGTTTGAGAAACTGAGTATTACATTACAACACCTCTGGAACATTACAGATCAGTAGAGGCAGCACTGCACAGTGGTCAGAGTTGCAGATTGATGTGGGGAGACCCAGGTTTGTATTCTCACTCTGCTGGCTGAGTGACTCCAGCCCAAATCTTCCCTTTCTCTACCTAGCCTACCCCACAGAGTTGTTGTGAGGATGAAATGGAGACTCATGGGCAGGGTCCCCAGCTTCCCTGGCAGGAACACTATGTTAAGAAATCTCTCACAATTATGCAGCCATAGCAGGCAGGAGGGAAGGAGGAGAATACCTCCAGTTGCAGAGACTTGTAGAGGAAGAGTCAAACTTTGGGGACTCACCCGTGCACCAGAGGGCCAAGGCAGCAGGAGGCAAGAAGCCTGGGCGAGCTGGGCTCCTCCATGCCTGGCAGAAGATGAGGTGCAGAGGCGAGAGGTGGGCAAGCAGAAGAGGCACTCAGCCAGCCGCAAAAGCTGCATGCAAAAATACTTCCGCCGCCCCAAGCTTCAGGGCTGCCTCGTTAAAGGAGTGCGAAGGCCAGACTCGCAAATGAGAAAAAGCAAGCTCAGGGTTTGTGGGTCGCATTTTGGGCTGTGGAAGAGGAACCGGCTCCAATCCTGGAGTTCTCTCGCGTTCCTGTGCTTTTGGTTTTGCTTTTTGCCAATCCACCTCCCAAGACTGCTCCAGGTGCTCCGGCCTGAGGGCTGCTGGGGACGGGGCTCGAGTGCTCATAACTTGTGGAGCTGAGGCTCAATGTCTCCAGCTGCTCCGGGGGTTTGAGGAAGAGGCTCCAAAATCGCAGGGTAGCTGCTGGAGCCTCTCCCCAAGATACCCACCATGTTTCAGGAACATTGAACCAGGGGGTCCAATTCTACGAGCCCCCAAACAGGTTGCCCCATCCCTCCATTGTTCTCTATGGTGGGGGGAAAAGTTACTTAGCAGTCCCCCCCCCCGGTGGTGGTTGCAGCTGTTGCCAAAAGCGGCGGCAGGCATAACTTTTTAAAGAGCCCCTCTGGACAGCTGGGGGAGCCAGAATGACCTCTCGCACGAGAGGTGGAATTTGCCCTTATGAGTCCAAGGCCACCACCCGGGGCTCAGGGAAGCAGGAAAACGTTTCACCCCCACCCCCGTGGGTGTTGCAGCTGCCGCCGAGAACAGCGGCGGCGGCCATAACCTTTTAAAGAGCCTTCTAGGAATTTATTTGGAGGGCTGGCACCCCGCAGCCCCCACGAGCTTTACACCAGTGCTGGAGATTCCAGAGCTTCCCTGGCAGTACTCCTATTGATAATCCATGCAAGAACTTTAAGAATCTGGGGGTTACCTTCTGCGTAACAGTCTCCTGGAGGGCCCACTTGGAAATCATAAAAGCCACAGTTCTTTAGACAGGGGGATATGATGGACCCCGTCCACTCCCTGCCCTCGGAGGGTACATTTTCCCTCTGTGTTTCTGTCCCTTCACCGACTGAGCAGCCCTGGTAACATGTTTTCTCCTCCCCTGTCCCACCCTGTGTCAGTAATATATATTGGCTGTTTGCTCAGCCCAGGAACCTGCGGGAAGGGACTGAAACCCTTTGAAGTGGAACTTGAGAGGCTGAGGGAAAGAAGTGGGCGGGATCCGTCACAGGGGGCCATTCTAAAATTCTGTTGCACCAAAGGAGGCTTTTTAGGTTGATCACACCCTGAAACTGGATCACAGCAAGGCCAATAGCCCAACCTGTATGGAGGAGAAATGCGGGCTGTGATGACGATGATGGTGGTGTGTGTGTATGTTAACCATTCAGTCGTGTTCAACTCTCGGCAATTCTATGGGCCAGCCTTCCCCACGGTTTCTGATCTTGTACAGTTTCTTTGAGTTGTTCCATGTTCAGGCTGGGGTCTCCACTTTCATGATGCCTGGCCACCGTGTTCTTTGGTGGCCTAGTTTCCTTTTACTGCTAACCAATGATGTTCTCATCAACAACTTGGAGACTGTTTAAAATCTTGCCATCAGCCTTAGAGTGGTCCAGCTACCTTGATGTGGTCCAACCTTGGCCTCTCTTCAGTAAGTGCTCAGGTACATGCCGATTTGGTTTGTTTTATGGTATAAGCGGATGAAAGCCCCACCCCCCATCTCTCAAGGCAACGTGTCACCCTTATCCAGAACGATAGCAACTGGGTCACTAGATGTAATGGTGTTCTTAATCAATATTCTTTCCTGATTTACTCCCAGGGAGTTCTCCAGGTCAGCTCCAAACTCTGTGAACCCTTTGCTGCTTTGATGGGTGCTTCTGGGGTTTTTGTTTGTTTGTTTGTTTGCCACCAAGTCACAGCAGACTTGTTTTCAAGGCAAGAGGCATTGAGAGGTGCTCTTTGCCCAACCCTGGACTTCTTTGGTGGTCTCCCATCCAAATACTGTCCGGGGCTGACCCCGCTGAGCTCCCAGGGTCCACATCAGAGCCCGTGACATTTCTAACATCACGTTTTACAACCTAAGACCAGCCTTTACAACCATTTGCTTTCAAACCATGACAACTGCAGTTTGGTAATCTGTTTTAATTTGGTGGCTTCTTATGTTGACTATTATTTTTATTCTCCCTATGTTTTATCTATGATCTATTTAGACCAACTTTCTAACAGCCTTTGGCCACATCAATAAACACGGCATTTGTAAGAGGGATCCAAGTCCCACATTCTCCTTGTGCTGTGAAGCACAGACACGGGCCACAGCAGCAAATGCCACAAAGACATCCACACCTTTTTTCATATTTAAATTTCCAGAAATCTTTACTATAATTTCTATTTATGTTATATCCATGTGTGGTATTGGGACCATTCAGGTGAGATGAATTGTTTGTGGGACAAGTAGTCAAGCACTGGGAACTATTTTTCCGTGAAAGTAGTTTCTGTAGGTTTCTGTGACATGTAATTTAATCTATTAGTGACCGCATCCATTAAATAGTGACTCCATAGTTTCTTGTACCATACCTCTATATTGGGTGCCGTTTTCTCCTTCCAGTATGATGCAATCGCCATTTTTGCAGCATCAAGCATGACTTCCACCGTGGCTTTGTGTAATCTAGACTTCAGATCTTTAGGCCAGGTATTCAAAAATATCCACACCTGTTGAGAAGCTTGATGTCCACTCATAAGATAGAAGCTAGAGAGCCAGCTTTGGTGTGGTGGTTAAGAGCAACGGATTCTAATCAGGAGAACCAGGTTCGATTCCGCACTCCTCCACCTTGGGTCAGTCACCGCGCTCTCAGCCCCCAAAATGAGTCTAGCTCACCACCTAGTGGGACACAGCGCTAATAGAGCTAGAACTCTCGATTGCCAGACAATCTTAGGATCTCTTGGCAATGCTATACACAATGCCATATGATGATGATGATGATGATAATTACTATAAGATAGACGCAGCCCAGGGACTAACCATGCCAGTAAGACCTAAAGCAATTTAGAACACAAGAGCTGCCCAGCTGGATCAGACCAGTGTTCCATCTTGTGCAGCTTCTTTTCTCACAGAGCCAAGCAACAAGGCACAGAGACCGAGGCCTTCTCCTGCAGTTGCCTCCTGACAATGATATTAATAGGTTGAACCAACGTGGCTCCTATACTTGATGTAGCAACTATGAATTTAAGTCTGGCTGTCACAGCCGGGATGCAGAATCCAGCAAGGAGAAGCGGCAGTGTTTTTTTGTCCTTTAAAAAACAGTATGAAAAGCAATCTGTATAACCTTCAGGTTAACAGAAATAAAGCTGTACCCCTTCCAGACAGACAAATGTGCCTCCTTCTCAGCATTCTAGACCTCAAGCTAGGATGGCTGCAAACTGTGCACACTACCTATTTAAAATAAATACAGCCACGCGTTCGATTTCTAGCATAGGCTACTGGTCAGCAGCTCTACCTAGAGCATTTTGAATCTTCCATGAGCTGCATCTTCAATTCCTTTCTGGACTCTGGGTGCCTCCTCCTCCTCCCAATAGCAGAGGAAACTGTCACTCTAACCCTTCAGTTCACTCACGTGATCAGTGGGAACAGAGGGGGCCGTGGACCTGCGCTGCAGGTGGCCTCCAGTGTGCCCTCGTGACTGGGGGATGTGTTAGCAATGCCACCGGAGAGCTCTCCCACCATCTGCACTTCTGAGTGCTGACCCACGGGCCGGTGACTATTTCCACCACGGGTGAGGCAGGGGACAGGCCTGCAAGCCACCGTGGAGGTCGCCCAGAGGCCAAGAGCCGGGAAGGAGAGCGGTGCCAGACGGGCACTTACACGCCCCCCCGGTGTTCCCTCCACCTCCCTCTGAACGTTCAGTTCCCCATCTTCAGGCAGCATGTCACCCTGCCTATGTGGCGAATGGACTTTTATTACAATGCCGTTGTCCCACCTTATTACTGCTTGATACTTTGTCAGCTTGCCCCCAAATAAGGAACCGTGACTGAGGAGGGTCTGCACCACTACAAATTCTCCCTCAGAAACAGGCACCGAGGCACACTGGAAGCTGAAACAGAAGCCAAAATTACTGGAACAAACAGGCAGGGGTTGAAAAATTATACTTACGAGTGAAGTTTGGGTAGGTTTGGTAAGAAGGTTCAAATATATATCCAAAACTGCTTTCATACAACACAAGGAGGAGGAGGAGGAAGAGGAGGAGGAGGAGATTGGATTTCTACCCCATGGCCCTTCACTACCCAGAGGAGTCTCAGAGCGGCTGACAAACTCCTTTTCCCTCCCCCTCCCCACAACAGACACCCCCTGTGAGGGAGGTGAGGCTGAGAGAGCTCAGACAGAAACTGTTCTTTTTCAAGAACAGCTGTGCCAGAACCACGGCTTGCCCAAGGTCATCCAGCCAGGTGCAAATGGGGGAGGAGTGGGGGAATCAAACCCGGTCCTCCCAGATTAGAGTCCACGCACTTAGCTACTACACCAAACCACTACAGAGATGTTTTGTGAGTTATTTTCCCTGGTTTATTTTGGCTTGATGCTGTTAAGAGATGTTTTACTGTGACAGCATTTACTAGAGTCCCTTATACCTTCTTTTGAACTTGTTTCTGGATGATCACACAGACTTGAGATTTTATTATGCTGTTTACAGACCAGGGGCCCCCTCTTCCTCTGGCCAGGTTGCTATTCTCTTCTCCTTAAGAGCAATGGCCACTTTTGACTTGCCTGAGGGACCTCTGTGCCTCCTCGGGCATTCTGGCCGAATCCCTGTCCTCCAGAACAACAGTAAAAGGCCGTCGCACCTTTAAGACTAACAAACTTTATTGTAGCATAAGCTTTAAGTACACTTTTAGTCTAGGTGCTACTGGGTTTTTTATTGTTTTACAGCAACTGACTAACACGGCCAACTCCTCTGGATCTAGTTCCAGAAGAACCGTCTCTGTAAACTGGTTACCCAGCTTCCATACCGAGAATGTCTAATTCTCTACTCAAGTCGTGTCTCTGGTTTTCACACGAGGAGATCTCTCTCCACTCCGTGAATAGGTGAGGTTCCGACACACTTCTCCAGCCTCAGTCTGTGACGCGCAGAGAGGCCAGAACACGCCTGCTGTGCTCCAGACGGGGCTTAGCGGACCCTTTTCCTCTTCAGAGTCTCACTCGGAGTCTCCTGCTAACTCTCTTCCCTGGCTCCCACTCAGGACGGATCCACACCAACCCCGTCCAAGCTGAACTTCGTCAAACAGCTCAGTGTTCCATTCCACAGTAAACAGGATGAACTCCGTGAGCTGTCAGTCATTTTCAACTAGCGCTCCCTTTTACAAGCAGCATGGCCTAAAAGCCTGCAACGGCTTGCTGCCCATCACAAGAGCGCAAGAGAGCCGAGGGAGGAAAGCGAGCGGGCAGGGGAGGGAGGCTGCCAGCAGCTCTGCTGAGTCCAGCAGGGAAACACACTCCAGCTTCCCACCCCTCCCCTGCTGGACGGACAGATTGACCCCCAAGCAGCAGCCGCCACCCAGGAGGGCAAGGAGGCAGAGAGTGGTCAGCGAGGGGAGGGAGAGGACAGGGCGAGCGCCAGTAGTGGCCCTCGGCTCAGCGAGCGAGCGACAGTGGTGGGACTGGGTGTGGGGAGGGTGATGGCTGCCCTCACCCCACCTCTGCGAGGTGCGCCGGGAGCGCCAATGGCAGGCCCCACGGCCTAGCCCGGCGACCTGCGGCACTGATAGAAGAGGCCTGTCTCCCTCCCCTCGGCCAGCAGAAGCGGCAGTGAAGTCGTGGTTTCCTTTGGTTCGCCTGTGGTAACACTCCACACCTTTTCCCAGGTGCCCCCCCTTAGGCTGTGCCACTGGAAGGAGGAGCGGCATTGACGATGGCAGCGCAGGGTTCCCCCTCAGTCACCTGCAGGAGCTGTATTGACTAGCCTTGGTGACCAGGCAAAGAGAGATGCACAATGGTGCAGATGTTGGCCCACGCCTGTTTCCTTCTCCCGCCGGGGCCCAAAAATTCCCTAACTTTCCCCCATGCTGGTCTGATGGGGACTGTTATTCCCAGCTTTGGTCTTTTAAAAAAAGTCTCCTTCTAGCATGGTTGTGTTGTAAAGTGCACACATGTGCATTTTATCTTTTTGTGCAAGGAAAGTATTGAGATTTTTAAATAAAAACGTGCAGGGCCGGCCCAAGGCTTTTTTGGGCACTAGGCGAGGCTAGCTTGTAGCGCCCCCCCCAAAGGCGAGGCTGGCGTGGCGGAGAGGAGGCTGGGAACTCCTTTCCCTGGGCAGCAAATAGAGGCAGCGGGGGCCAGGGCGCATGGTGTGAGCTTTTGGCGGGGGCAGGGGGGAGGGTGGCTCAGTCCGGCGCCCCCATGATGGCCCCGCGCTCTAGGCGAGAGTTTAGCTGGCCTAGTGAGCAAGCCGGCCCTGAAAATGTGTAATATTTGTTCATGTCTTGCAGCTCTCAAACGTCTGATGTTGCTTCTGCGTGTCTCTTACATTAAGCGAGTTCGGCCAACCCTGACCTGGAGCCTGTTCCCTTTCCCATCAGACCCCCCCCCTTACTGAAGGGATGCCACTCCTGCAGGTGCTCAGGAGGCCGTTCAGTTAGTAAGGGTTTTGACAAGGGGGGGGGCTGTGCGGCATGTTTTGAATCTGAACCAGGGAAGCCACCTTCAGCTACGTGGGACATGTGGGGTGTTGAATGGTAACCAAGCAGTGCCCTGTGAGGTCAGACAGCTGTGAGGCTCAGGGACACCTGTAAGTTTCGGGGGTGGGGTGGGGGGCATCTGAAGTCGCCCCTTCCCTGGGGGGGAAGCAAGCACTGAACTGCTCATCCAAAGCAGCAACCCTCCTGCACTTTGTTCCGGCTCCTTCTAGGACATGTACAAAGTGCAATTGCTCAGCTCCTCTCTTTCCTGCCCAAGCTCAGCTCACCTTGGCTGGAACCCCCTGCTCTCACCAGAATCGGCAGGGGGTCATCATCCTCACTAGGGGACTTTAACTGGAAAAAGCTACTGATCCACTGCCTTGTCCAAATGCGGGGGGTGGGTGGGTGCAGGCGCTTCCCTGGCAATGGCTCGTCTCCTTCCTCCACGGTCAGTCGGGGGACAAAGGGTGGCGCTCGGGGATCAGATGTCCCGAAGGCACCCACTGACCTGCGGTGTGCCTCAAGGGGCAGTACTCTCCCCGATGTTATTCAACATCTACATGCGCCCCCTTGCCCAGAGGCACGGGCTGGGGTGTCACCAATATGCGGATGACACCCAGCTGTATCTGTCCTTGGGCAGCCAGTCCGACTATACCCCAGAAGATCTGAACCGGGCGCTGCAGGATGTGGCGGGCTGGCTTAGACTGAGCCAACTGAAATTGAATCCGATGAAGATGGAGGCCCTGTGCCTGAGTCGGAGCAGACGAGGGGTAGGGATCCCACTAACGGCATTCGATGGGGCACCGTTAGTGCCAGCGCTGAGGATGAGGAGTTTGGGAGTGCTCTTGGATGCCTCCTTAATGAGGGAGGCCCAGGTAGCAACCACTGCCAAGGCAGCCTTCTACCATCTTTGGCTTAGGCAGTTGGTTCCCTTCCTCGAACGCAATGATCTGGTGACAGTGATCCACGCTATGGTCACCTCAAGATTAGACTACTGCAATGCTCTCTTCATGGGGCTGCCCTTGTTGCAACTCTGGAAGCTGCAGCTGGTGCAAAATGCAGCAGCCAGGCTGTTGATGGGTCTCCCTATGCAGGAGCACATCCAGCCTGTGCTAAAGGCACTGCACTGGCTGCCAACAGCTTACCAGATTCACTTCAAGGTGCTGTTCTTGACCTTTAAAGCCCTCTATGGCCTGGGGACTGCCTACCTGGGGGACTGCCTTTCCCCGCATGTCCGCCAGAGAGCACTGAGGTCAGGGTCTCAAAACCGTTTGGCCCTCCCTGGACTGAAAGTGGTGGAATAAGCTGCCGGAAGACATCAGGGCCCTGCGGGACCTTTTACAGTTCCACAGGGCCTGTAAAATGGAGCTCTTCCACCAGACCTTTGATTAGGAGCCGCCACTAACAACATTAACAACTGTAACAGTATTAACTGGACCCTCAAGGCCCTTTCTGTTAACACCAATTGCCTGTTATGACAGTTAACTGACAGCAGCCATACTTCGGACCATCCTCTCATGGCCACCAGCACTTCACTTTATCTTGCACTGTGATTTGCTATAGTTTTGTATTTTATGGTGCTGTAGTGTGTTAATAAGCACTTGTGCTTTTAATATATTTTTAACCGTTCAACGTAAGCCGCCCTGAGCCTGCCACGGCAGGGAGGGCGGTGTTATGTACTGATACTGTGATGTGAATCGCCTAATCCACCTCCTATGTTAAGCTTCCAGCCGGCCGAGGCTCCAACAGCACTAATAAATTATTGGTCGCTTCGGAACAGTGACCAATCACAGAACGGCTATTCCCCGAGCGGGAAGAGTTTCCATTGGACCTTATCCTTGCAATCTTATTGGTTGTTATGTATATAGTAGGTGTGGCTATGTTAGCCCGGGAATGTTTAAAAGGAGCCCAGCTCCCTATGTTTGTTGTTTTGGTTATTAACTGCGTTTTGAGTGCTTGTTCGTTCCTTCATTAAAGCTGAATCACTTGCTGAAATTACTCTCCGTGTCTTTGTTAGTGCGATCTAACAATTGGCGACGAGGATGGGATGTTAGAGCAGGTAGGCAGCCCTGCTAACACTCCCACGACCGAAGGAAACAAGCAAGGCACAGCGGCCCATCCAGCGGAGGTGCCATCAGCGCCGGTGCCCAAGCCTACCGGGATGGCCGATAACCAGAAGTTCGAATCGTTTGAACCTGCAACTGAAGACTGGGACTTGTACCTCGCAAGGTTTGAGTTCCACTTAGAAACCAATGATATCACAGACGAGGCTAAGAAGAGGGCATGCCTGCTGAGTTGCTGCGGGAAAGGCACCTTCGACATCGCCAGGTCATTGGTTGCTCCAACTGACATAAAGACCGTGTCCTTCACAGATCTCACCAAGAAGCTGAAGGCACACTTCTCCCCTCAGCCATCTGAAATCGCCTGCAGACATGCTTTTTACAAGCGGAACCAGGCAGCTGGGGAAAGCATCGCAGAGTTCGTGGCGGCCCTACGAAAGGCAGCGCGGCCGTGCAACTTCGCGGATGTTGAGAACACCCTCAGGGACTGGCTCGTGTGTGGCCTTCGGGACGAGAGGCTACAGCAACGCTTGTTCGCTCGCACTACCCTGACCTGGGCAGTGGCTTACGAGGAGGCTGTCGTGGCGGAGGCAGCAGACAGGTCCACCAAAGAGGTCCAGCAGCACCTAGCGTCCACAGAGCAGCGCGTACACTTCCAGTGTCAGGACAAAGAGGGCGTTGATGCGCTTGAGGATGTCAACGCAGTCCGAGACAAGCGGACCCAAATGAAACCAGCCGTAAGCAGAGCCTGCTCGGGTTGTGGCGGGAAACACCAGCGCGACACCTGTTGGGCCTGAGACCTGGAGTGCACAGTGTGCGGACGGCGTGGGCACATTGCAAGAGCCTGCAGGTCAACAAAGAAGACTTCGGCACCCGTCAACCGAGACAGACAATGACCCCCAACCCACGAGGCAAACTGCCAGATGACGACCACAGTGACCAACGCATCGTCAGTTTGTCATACCAGCTGCACAGGCAAGATCACTGTCACCCTGCTCCTTGACGGCCAGCCCTGTTCAATGGAAGTCAATTCCAGGTCATCGGTCACCGTCATCTCTTCAGAGTCCTGGCAGCGGCGAAGTAGGCGGCGGTTGCAGCATGCGGACACGCGGGTGTCCAACTTCCAGGGCAGAATCCCGTTGGCCAGCAAAGACACTGTCAATGTTGAGTATAAGGGGAAATGTGTTAAACTATCGTTTTTAGTAGCAGAAGGGGATCATGTAAATCTTTTGGGGTTAGATTGGTTTAAACCTCTGGGCATTGGAATAGTTGGAGTCAATGCAATGTCTGAAAATAAATGGGATATGCTTTATGATGATTTCCCTACGGTATTTGGGGACGGGTTGGGGAGGTACAACGGTCCCCCCATTTCTTTTGACCTAGATCCAACTGTGACCCCTATAAGGTTGAAGTACAGAAAGGTACCCATATCGATAAGGCCCTGAGTTGAGAAAGAGCTAGACAAGCTCATTGCGCAAGGGGTTCTAGAACCTGTACCGCACAGCAAATGGGAGACCCCCATAGTAACGCCAATCAAACCAGACGGATCTGTGTGAATATGTGCAGATTATAAATGCACGTTAAATAAAGCATTGCAACAGCACTCATATCCAGTGCCGGTAATAAGCCACATCCTGGCTTCCCTGGGGGGAGGTAAAGTCTTTGCAAAACTTGACCTGGCCCAGGCGTACCAGCAGCTGCCTGTCATCCCAGAGGCTGCTGAAGCCCAAACCATTATGACTCATAGGGGGGCTTTTAAAGTAAACAGGCTCCAGTTTGGAGTTAACGTAGCACCAGGAATATTTCAGAGCCTAATGGAACGTCTATTAAGGGGGTTGCCGGGCAGAGTGCCTTATTTCGACGATGTTTTGATTGCGGGGAGGTCTGAACAAGAGTTGCTGGACAGAGTAACAGAGGTGTTGAAACGCTTTCAAAATGCTGGGCTACGGGTAAAACGCTCAAAATGTACATTGGGCGTTGATAGCGTGGATTTTCTAGGATTCCGCATTGACGCGGAAGGGGTGCACCCCACAAGCGAAAAAACTGAGGCCATTAAAAATGCTCCAACACCAGTAAATAAGAAGGAGCTGCAAGCGTTCCTTGGTTTGCTAAATTTCTATCACGTGTTTTTACTGCATAAGGCATCAGTGGCAGCACCCTTGCACGCACTTTTACACAAAGAGGCGAAGTGGACATGGGGACAAGCCGAAGAAAAGGCTTTTGCAGGAGTAAAAGCACTGTTAACTTCCAACGCTGTTTTGACTCACTACGATGAGCAAAAACTCCTGATCTTGGCTGCAGACGCTTCGCCTTTTGGGGTAGGCGCCGTTTTGAGCCACCTGATGCCGGATGGAAGCGAGGCGCCTATCGCTTTCTATTCAAGGTCTCTGTCTGCGGCAGAAAGGAACTATGCCCAGATAGACAAGGAAGGGTTGGCATTAGTAGTGGCTGTCAAAAAGTTCCATGATTTTGTTTTTGGCAGAAAGTTTGTGTTGGTCACAGACCACAAGCCGCTACTTGGGATTTTTGCGCCCGATAAGCAGCTGCCTAATATCATGTCCCCGAGAATGCTTAGGTGGGCGTTGTTTTTGCAGGCATACGATTTTGATCTGGAACACCGGCCGGGAAAGGGCATAGGGCATGCTGACGCACTTAGCTGCTGTCCCTTACCTAACCAAGGAACAGACCCAGCCCCGGCATGTGAAGTCTTGGCCATAGATGAACTCCCTCAGGCACCAGTCTCTTCTAAGGATATTGCTGCACTCACTACAAAGGATTGCGTCTTATCCCGTGTGCTTAACTGGGTGTGGAGGGGGTGGCCAATGGGCAGCATGGAACCCAACCATACAAGGGCCGCCAAGCAGAATTGTCTATTTCAAAAGTTTGTATCCTGTGGGGGAACAGAGTTATAGTCCCTGACAAGCTTAGGCACAGAGTGTTGCAGTCCTTGCACGATGGGCACCCGGGAATGGTACACATGAAGGCCCTAGCAAGAGGCTATGTGTGGTGGCCCAGAATTGATAAGGACATAGAGGAATGGGTACAGGTTTGCAATCAGTGCCAACAAAGCAGGCCAGAACCGCCTCCAGCCCCACCACAAAAATGGGAATCAACAGGTAAACCATGGTCAAGACTTCACATGGATTTCGCTGGCCCTGTACAGGGGCAAATGTTTCTTATTGTTGTGGACGCTTGGTCTAAATGGCTTGAAGTAGTGCACATGCATTCGACCACTTCCCTCACAGTCATACATACGCTAAGGAGGCTGTTCGCAACCCATGGGCTGCCAGACACACTGGTCAGCGACAACGGCCCTCAGTTCGTATCGGATGAGTTTAAACAGTTTCTCACTGATAACGGCATTCGCCAAATTACCGCTGCCCCCTTTCACCCGGCTTCCAATGGTCAGGCCGAGAGAATGGTACGCACGACTAAGGAAGCCCTGGGAAGGTTTACCGAGGGGGACTGGAGTGTGCGGTTGGGGTCCTTCCTTTTGCGGCAGCACACCACTCCCTGTAGTGCCACGGGTCGTAGTCCAGCCGAATTACTCATGGGCAGACGCCTCACTACCCGTTTAAATCGGCTGCACCCTGATCTCACTGATCAAGAGCCCGAGCGCAAGGAGACGTCTCCTGGCCCCCCGGGGTAGTGTGTGAGAGTATAGGCTCGCGTATGTACATAATACAACTGACCGATGGTAGAAAGTTTAAAAGGAGCCCAGCCCCCTATGTTTGTTGTTCTGGTTATTAACTGCGTTTTGAGTGCTTGTTCGTTCCTTCATTAAAGCTGAATCACTTGCTGAAACCACTCTCTGAGTCTTTGTTAGTGCGATCTAACAGGCGGGATAAAAACTGAAATAAATAAAAAAAAATTAGTAAGTGATGGTGCAGGTTGAACTCCCCCTTCCCCAATGACAAACAGTCCATTCCAATGTCTGACCTTGACCGGTTCCATTGTTCAAATCCACAGCAGAAGGTAACACAAACAGGAGCGATATTCCTGGCACTCATTCCATCCTGTAGCGCACACACATACCACTGTGGTGCATTATTAAGGAATTTAGCCGTCTGGATCAGAACAGCACCCAGTTCCACGGTGCGCCCAACCAGGTGCCCAGCAGGAGGGCCAATCCAACATACACACACACCCCCCCACCGGTGCGCGGAGGTTTGCTGCCTCTGGCCCTGGAGGCTCCCTTCAATCACCAGGGCGAGGAGCCAGGGATGGGCCTGCGTCTGTGGCCGTGGAGTGGCGGGGAACCCCTCCGGCTTGTCCAGAAATGCAGGTCAGTGCAAACTGAGGGGCACTGAAAACAACCATCCCCCACATTGCCTCTGTGCGTGCTGCTGACCAAGGTCTGGGAGAGCGGCGGGCCAGGAGGTCGCGGGGCTCCGGTGGCGGGGAGAGCAGGAGGGGCCCGGCCTTGTGCTTCTTCTTCGTAGGCAGGAGCCGCGATGCGACCGGGGCAAAAGAATCCCCCCCC
>NW_015164327.1:62139-62466 GCF_001447785.1 Gekko japonicus | reverse complement strand
GGTCCCCGCTCTCCCCCTGGAGGCCCCCCTCCTGCCCCGCCAGGCCCCGCCAGGCCTTTGCTGTCAGCCCGCCTCGGCCTCACCGCAGCAGCAGCAGCACCTGTCTTTCTCCGCCGTGCTTCCGGGACTGTGAGTGGGCCAGGGTCTCTCTCTCACGCACACACCCCTCTTTACCCTGCCCCGTAGGGCTGCAAGCACAACACTGGCAGGGAGGCCTCAGACATACTAGGGCTGTGACAGCCCCACACTTTACACGGCACCTCTCCCTCCCCCCCCCCCGTGATGCTTGGCTCAGTGGGCCCTTTCTTCCCCTTCCCCCCTCCCCTC
>NW_015164327.1:35447-62119 GCF_001447785.1 Gekko japonicus | reverse complement strand
CCCCCGTCTCCCAGTAGGAGCGTTTCATGGAGGTCAGGGGGGGGGGGGGCGGAGGGAAGCCCCGTTTAGGATGGATCCTGCTGTACGGTGTGGTGATGCTAGGAAACCTTTCTAAAGATTTTGGGTGCTATTGAGAGGGAGTCACAGGGCTACGGACTTCTGCATAGGACTGTGGCACTGTGGGGGTGTCAGCGTGCTCCTCCTGCTTGTGTGTCTTGAAGCATCGCTCCTGTACACCGGCCGTTTGCTTCCTACTATGCTGCACGGGCATCGGTTGTAGGGAACACGTGGGAGCCGGAGGAGCAGATCTGTCTGTTCCGTATTTGGGGTCCTTTATATTGGAGTTAAGGACTGGACTAGGTTTGCTGTGGGGGAATTGGTTGCACCTTCATCAGACTGGAGTGCTGAGAAGGTAGCAGAGAAGACAGGAAAGCTGCTGTGAGGCACAGTGTACCTGCCCGTGGAGAACTGCAAGCAGGGTGGATGATGCCTGTGATGATGGTCCCCCAACTAAAAAGTGCAGTGCATGGAGGGGTGGTGTAAAACCGGCCGTTTTGCCCTGTACAGTTCCTTTGGTGCTGAAGGATTTGGGTGGCAGTTTTGTCAACTCCTCAGCCTTAACAAGCGTGTAAACTGAAGCGTTGGAGAGCTCCAGTGTTGCATAGCAGTTGGACTAGGACTTGGGGAGGCCTAGGGCCAGCCACACACACAGAGTAACCTACCTCATAGGGTGGTTGTGAGAGTATCGTGAGGAGGGGGGGACAACTGCGTACGCCTTCTGAACTTGGAGGAAGAACAGAATAATGGGGTGGAGATACTCTTCCCCAGCTTGAGTAATACAGAATCCTACGGAACACGAACCTCTTTCTTGCATGGTTCAAGAATTCACTTTTTGGCCTCTTGTTGAAGATGGGATTTGGCCCCGGGTTTTCACCCTTCTGGCTGCATTGTTTCTAATGTTCTGTTGTTGTGGATGGACTTTACACACACACGGGTTTCATTGAGAGCATGTTTGGGGTTTTCATGTGTGTGTGTTCCTTTTCTGGCAAATGCAGGAGATTTAACCCATGCCTGTGGGTGGCTCAGTGGAGTTTACTGCTGATTGGTATGGAGCACAGGACTTAGTATTGATATTATTTGAGTTCAGTAGCAGGGCTGGATTACAGGGAATACTGGTGTGAACATGGTTTTGATAGCATTAGTTTTGCGTTCCCTATACAGAACTTGGGCCCTTTTGTTTTTTTGTTGTGGCACAGTTTTGTTGCGGTACACACAGACTGCGCTGCTAAAATGTAGGGAATCTGAAGGGTATGGAGAAATGTCCCCTCTAAGGAGGCTGAGCCTTCCCCTCCTCGTGTGCTGTAGGAGGCTGCATGTTCTGTGAGGGGTTGGATAGTCTTTCTTCCCATGATGCTCTTTCACTGTGGCTTTTTGATGTAGACAGCATATAGTTGAAATCTTCATCCTTTATCACTTCCACAGCATTGTAAGGTAAACAGAGTTAAGGTAAACAGAGGATTAAGTACCATCCTGCTGTAATTATGGGAAAGTATGTTGTATTTATTTGCATGAGAACTCAAAGTCTTTGACACAGTAAAGGACCCTGTTATTTAATCTATTTAATCAAGGCTTTTATTTATTTATTTCATTAGATTTTAGACCAACCTCCCCCTGCCGGAGCAGTAAATTCACAACAAATACAATTTTAAAACTGTTGAAAACAATAAAAAACACACTCATTACCTAAGAGATGGTGCTAAAGAATTCATTAGTGAAAAATCTTTGTTGCTCCGGCTGGGGGGGGGGGGGGGGGTTTGGAACGCCAGAAGGACGAGACCTTCACTGTCCTCGGCCAGGCGCCTGGCAGAACATCTGTGCCTCACAGGTCCACCAGGTGGGAGCCAGGGATGAAAACGCCCCGTCCCCGTCCGAGGACAGCTGGACATCCTTCCAGCCAGTCTGATCTGCTGAGCACAGTGCTCTTCTGGGGGTACATTGGGAGGGGTGGTCCCAAAGACACGTGGGTCCCTGACCGTTAAGGTCCTTGAAGGTCAGCACCAGAACCTTGAACTTGATCCGGTACGCCACCGGAGGCCAGTGAAGCTCTCTCAGCACAGGATGGATGTGTGCTACGCAGCTGTATTCTGTACCAGTTGGAGTTTCCGGATCAATCTCAAGGGTTACTGTAGCTAGATCACGGTGAGACAGCTGCCTAACCTGGTGCAGTTGGTAAAATGCCAGTTTGGCAGCATTTGCCACCTGGGCCTCCAATGTTAGGGAGGCATCCAGAATCACACCCAAGCTCCTGACGGTTCGTGCCGGGCTCTAGGGCGCACCATCCAGAGCTGGGAGCTGGCACCCCAGACCCGAATCTCCCCATCCCAGCCACAGGACCCCCCCATCTTGGAAGGATTCAGTCTCAGTTGGCTCTGTTTCAGCCATCCCACCACAGCCTCCAACCCCTCGGCCAAGTTTTCCGGGGCTATATCCAGTGTTCCCTCTAAGCTGAGTCCGTGTGAGCTAGCTCACAGTTTTTTAGCCTCTGGCTCACACGTTTTTGTCTTGGCTCAGGAAGGATGGCTCCAGAGCCAATTAATTTCTGCAGCCGCCAAATCGCTCATTCACGACTTTAATGCCAGTAGCTCACAAAGTAGAATTTTTGCTCACAAGACTCCACAGCTTAGAGGGATCATTGGCTAGGGTTAGGGTTAGGGCCCATCAACAGATAGAGCTGGGTGTCATCAGCATACTGATGACATCCAACCTGAAACTCCGCACCAGTTGCGCGAGGGGGTGCATGCATTTTGTTTCTCTGTTACTTTACTGTTTTCTCTTTTTCTCCCATGTACAGTTTTTACTGGAGTGCTTTTTTGTTATGACCGGTGTGTTTCTGCTATGTCCTGAAATTAATCAGTATTGTACATTAAGAATAACTGAAAATATATATGGCTGCTTAAGAAAGGTTTTACTGCATCTCACAACTGCCTGCATTTGTATTAGTTAGAGAAAGCGGAGCATTTAAATAAAGATTGCATGTCTGTGCTAATAGTTCATAAGTAGCTGCATAGAGAATTGAGTGTTGTGAATATTAATGATTTATGTCTTATGTTAAACTCTGTTATCATTGCAGATTTTAGATCTTTGTTTGAATTGGAAAACGATCTTCCAGATGAGTTGATCCCTAATGGCGAGCTGAATCTTTTAAACAGCAGTGGGAACCATGTTCCAGATGCAGCTTCTAAACACAAACAACTTTCTGATCTTCTGAGGGGAGGCAGCGGCACATCGTTAAACCCAGGAATTGTAAACGTGAGCTCCGGTCCCCCGGTCCCCCAAGGAGTCAACAGCCAAGCCCAAGGGCAGTCGAACAGTGTGAACATTGGCAACCTGGGCGCCATGGGCAAGAATCCTCTGAGCCAGGCAGACACGGCTGGGTCCACTCTGGTCAAGCAGGCAGCCAGCACACCTGGGCCCAGCACACCGGCCACCCAGGCCTTGAGCGCTCAGGCCCAGAAGCAAGTCGGGATGGCGACAAACAGCTCCGCTACCTCTCAGGCCGGATCTGGGATGTGCATCAACAGCGGCTTCAGCCAGGCCCACACGGGTCTTCTCAGTGCTAATTCGGGCCACAGTTTAATGAATCAGACCCAGCAAGGGCAGGTAATGAATGGATCCCTTGGGGCGGCTGGAAGAGGAAGAGGCGCCGGCATGCAGTACACGGCCCCCGCCATGCAGGGGAACACGGGCAGCGTGCTCACAGACACCCTGACACAGGTGTCTCCCCAGATGGCAAGTCACGCGGGGCTGAACCCGACCCAGGCAGGAGCCATGGCCAAAGTAGGTGGCAGGATCTTTGCTGCAGTTTTGTTACAAGGAGGGATTGAGGAGGGATGGGGATCATTTGCTGCATGGCGTATTATTTAAATAGCTTATTTTTATTAATATGAGTTTCTGTAGAAAGTGGGTGAATTGCATTTTTTCCTACCACAGAGACATTGGGGGAGTCATTTATTGTACTTGTTGTTTGGTGCTACTGTGGGTATGACAGTTAGTTGTTCTTGCTTTAAACCCTGATAGGCCTTTTTCTCTTACCATTTCCCCCCACAGAACAGAGTCTGAGTCCAGTGGCACCTTTAAGACCAACAAAGTTGATTTCTGTTTATAAGCTTTCCTGTGCACGCTCCTGCACACGGAAGCTTCTACCCAAGATTAAACCTTGTTGGTCTGAAAGGTGCCCAGTCTGGACTCAGACTTTGTTCTGTTGCTTCAGACCAACACGGCTGCCCCCCCCCCCCGCCCCCCGAAGCCAATTTCCCCACAAGTAGCTGTTGCTGCCAGCTTCGGAGTGGCAGTCTGATTCTTGGTCCAGCGGCATTTCTGTGGCATTTCTTGGTACCTGATAAGTTGATTTTCTGTGACCTGTGCTCCTTCATAATTTCTGGCAGGTTGCGGTTATAAATGTTTGTTGTGAATAACCCTCACTGCCTCGGTTGCTGTAAATGAAAAGCTGTTTATTGGGCTGGCCGCTCTGTTCCGTGCTGCTTGCTACAGTTGCACACGACAGGGGAGGACACAGTTATTGAGCACCTTGTAGAATTGGAAGGCTGGTGTAAGGAGTGGAGCAGAGCAGGCATTGTGGGGCAGACCAGTCTTTGTGGGGCCTCTGTCCCAAAGGAAGTATTGAGACTTGTGTACTTGCAGCTGGCTGCGTGAGCGGCTGTGGCTCAGTGGTAGAGCATCTGCTCGGCCTGCAGAATGTCCTGGGTTCAGTTCCCAGCATCGCTACTTAAAAGGATGTGAAGGACTTCTGCTTGAGAGGTCCTGGAGAGCCACTGCCTTTCTGAGTAGACAGGACTGACCTTGAAGGGGACCAAGGGTCTGATTCCGTGTAAGGCAGCCCCTTCATGTGTGTTCATGTGTGAGGGGTTAAGGGGAGGTGTAAAGTACACAGAGAGCGGGTAGCAAGGGTTAGGGATGTCTCCACTTTAGAAGAGCAATGGAACAATATACTTCGCAGTAATGATGGATTGTGTTTAAAATGAAACTCCTCAAAAGCAGCCCATCCACCTCAGCAAGGAAGAAATGCATAGGAGAAAGCTGAGAACAACACATTTAATATGGTTGGATTTGTGTGTAGCAGCACGGAACAATTTCAGGTGGTCGCAGCAGAGTCATGGTTGACATACTCGTTGGCGGGGATTGCACTTTAACCCATCTCTGCATAAATTCTGCTTTTCATGTGGAATTCGGATTTTTGGGAAATAAACTGGCATCAGCAGCTTGTGCATGTAATCTGTTGTGACCAGAAAGGAGACTGTTAGTTGACTCTGATGTACATTGATTATTTTGCTACATTTGTATTGCAGTGGCTTTTGATCAGTAGCTACTGTGGTTGACAGGCCACTTGGATTGTGCTGTGGGTCCTCCACCTGCTGGCACAACTGAGCTGTACTTTTCCTTCCATGTTCTCCAAACAATTCAAAATGTTTTGAGCATCGCTAGGCGAACAGCTGAGCAAAAAGAGGAGACTGTAACATAGTAAAAGCCCTCCTGGATCATATTAAAGGTTCACATAGTCCAGTATCCACTTCCTCTTTCCTACAGTGTGGCCTGTTTTTAGTGATATGGATTTTAATTGAAATAGGGTTTAAAAAAATGTTGGAGGTTTTTAAGGGGCTGAAATGTGGAGTGCGAAGTACATAAATAAATAGCATCCTGATGCATCCCAGGAAGCCCACAGCCAGCACGTGGAAGTCCAGCCTTCCCTCTCTTTGTTTCTTTAGCCACTGGTCTTCAGAAGTTCAGCACCACTGGACATGGAGAATTTCTTTGAGCTGTCATGGCTAATAGTTGTTGACATGCTTGTGACTCAATCCAGTGTTCCCTCTAAGCTGTGGAGTCTTGTGAGCAAAAAATCTACTTTGTGGGCTACTGGCATTAAAGTTGGTTTGGCTACTGCATAAATTAGTTTGCTCTGGAGCCATCCTTCCTGAGCTAAGGCAAAAATGTGTGAGCCGAAGGCTAAAAAACTGTGAGCTAGCTCACACTCACTCAGCTTAGAGGGAACACTGGTTGAATCCTGTGCATTTCTTTGCAGAAGTAGACCCATTTTATTCAGTAGGGTTTCTTCCTTGGTAAGCATGCGTAGGATTGCAGCCCTATTCACTCTGAGTTTGTCTAGTCCATCTAAGGTAGTGGCAGTGAAATCCATGTTGATTGTGCATTCAGTAATGTCACATTTTGTCTGTTATGAATGTACTGCCCATTATAGCAAAGAATTGAAAAAGTTTTTGCTAGCTCTTTCACCACACCCTGCCTTATTTGATGTCATTGTCACAGCCTGCTCTTCTTCCTAAACTAAAAAGCCAAAATCTCCTTAGCTTTTCTTTCTAGGGAAGGTGCTCAGTCTCTTAACCAGTCTGAAGACATTTTATGCAGTCACGTTGGTCTAAAGCAAAATCTAAAAATGAGCAAATGCCACATTATGGCACAAAACAGCAAATGCCACAAGATGGCACAAAACAGTGTGCAAGTTCACTAGAACTTCTCATCAGGCTGGATGTTACAAAAGTAAGCGGGGGGGGGGATATAAGAACATAAGAGCTGTGCCGGATCAGACCAGTGAGGGTCCATCTAGTCCAGCATCCTCTCTCACACGGTGGCCAACCAGTTCCTCTGGAAGTCCAACGATGGGGAGCACATGTCTGAGGACACAGTCTTGGGCCTAGTCTTGGCAACATCCTGTTTAAAATGTTGAGCAAGTATGCAGATTTAAGATGATGCAGGTGTAGCTTAAGATCATGACGTGAGACATCTTGTACACTATTTTTGTAGCATTCAGCCTGATGAAGAGTTCTGGTTAACTTGGAATTTTGCACACATTTTTGTTAGTCTTAAACGGTATTATGTGGCTTTGTTCTACATTCTGGATTAATCTGTTTGGTCACACTTTTTTGCACCTAGTCCAGTCCTTTTGCTGCAAAACTGATGCAGTGTTCTGAATGCTGTTACACCAAAACTTGATATAAGAGTACCATGTCTTCTTTATGCCTGGAGAGGAAAGAGACAGAGCTTGTGGCTGAATTTGTTGTAGAGGAATATTGTGATTACAGTTAAGTACATTAATTATCAACAGCTGCCCTCATGTGTTTCTAAATCTGTTGAACAGAAAAACTATTGTGAGGTCATGTTTCCACTTCCAATCATTATACAAGAGAATAAGTTGTATTTTGCTAAAGTAAGCAATTTAAGTTAGTGACAGATGTGGTGGGGATAGCCCAAGTCTGGTCCCCTGAGCAATGGGGCCACCTGGTCTCCTCTGAGTGGCCAACCTGAAGCAAAGAGTTGTGGTCAGTCTCTTGGCTTGGCCTGACCTGCTTGGCCTTTTCAGTACGGTGGTCCAAGATTGGCTACTGCTTAGGACCTTCCTTCCCTTGTCTCAGCGAAGCAAAGGTATGGGATCTGTTCAGCACAAGCATCAACAAGTGATTGAAATAATATACGAGGTTCCAGCTGCCATGACAAGTTCAGTCTTGAGGCAGGACCACATCACAGTAACTTTTTTCCTACATAGGCAGGGGTCATTTCCTGCAGGAGCGCACAGGAGCGGAGCTCCGGCAGTAAAGAGGCCAGGGGGCGGACACATTCAACAAGCCCCACCCCCTGCTCCCAGCAGCCCTCAGTCAGAGCAAGAAGCAGCCAGGTAAGTTGCAGAGCGCTCCCCCCAGCTCCCCAGTCCAAAACAGTCCAGTGGCACCTTTAAGACCAGGTTTTAGTCAGGTACAAGCTCTCCCTCCTCTGCGAGGACAGATCTGCATGCCCCCCCCCCCAATAGCTAGCAATCCGAAACAGTCCAGTGGAGTCTGAGCGGTGGGTGTTGCCTTCTGACACACTTCCGGTGATGTCAGGGGGTGTGGCATATGCAAGTAAGTTATGCTAATGCACCTCTTTTTCTACAAAATGACCCCTGTACGTAGGTATTACTCCACATTCCTTGAATTTGTCTCTAAATCTGTGTAAATTTTCTTTACAGTTACATATTGAAGCTGATAGGGACCATTGTAGACATAACCCAAATGACAATGAAAAGTTCTTTGCTCGGCTGCTTGGGTCCAGTATAGGGAAGAGGGTAGAGAAACAGAGCTAGCAGTCAAGAAAATAGCCACTTTAGCCTAGTAGAGATAATATAAGGGAACTGTTTTCACTGATAAATCTAAAACATAACTATTCTTACAAATGTGTGACATCTACTTTGTAAGTCATTGCTTCTGCTTAAGGGACAGCTGCCAAACAGCTGGTTTGTTCTGAAATAGGGATTTAATAAGAATGATATAGGAGTCCAGTTGCACCTTAAAGAAGTAGAGTATTTATGCTGGAAGTTTATTTCTGCATAAGCTTTAGGGAGTCAGAGCTCACTTCCTCGAATGAAGGGGAGCGTACGTCTGTTAGGTCTGATTTTATACACATTGGGGACAGGGCATTCCAAAGAGGCCAGTGGATAACAAGATCCAACTTAAAATTAGTTCACTCAGAGAGTGGGTGTGAGACACTCCAACAACAGTGAAGTAGAAGAAACATGAAATCTAATGCAGGATGAAATTTATACTCAGAACTGCAGATTTGGGGTGGTGATCCGAGAAGACCCGTTCCCCACAATAAGAGCACTTGTGAAAAAAGGGCTAGTGAAGTAGTAAACAGTCTACTCAGAGGGCTGCACTGGTAAAAGAGGAGGAATCTGGATATACTGCACATAGACATGTAAAAAGAGAACCCTTTTTCTGGGTGCGTAACCCTCTCTCAGGTCCCGATTGAGTTCGGTTGTGATAGTGCCAGATCTGCACATGAGTCCTGGCTCAGCAGTATCTCCCCAAGAAACTTCTCTGCTGAAGTACGGCAACCTTCAGGTCTTCCACTAAATAACCAGTAGGGCTGAAATTCTCTGCAGCGTTCTGATTCCATTTTTTAAGGTCTGATTTATGTCACTGTCTCCTGTTCGGCAACATAAATGACAGAAGAGAGCATTGCCCGATGTATGCCAGTGAGAGGATGTGCTGTTGAATGGGCCCCCTAGTGTCACTTGTGTGGTATGTGAGGACAGAGGTAGTGTCACTTGTGTGGATGTGAGGACAGAGTAGAGGCACCAAAACTTCTCGCTGGGGCCAGTCTCTGGATTCATCGCGCCTGTCGTGGGTGAATGGCTGTCTGTAAACCATGACTGGCCCTGTATCCTTTCCCCACCTTCCCTGACGATGCCGTGGAGAGTCTTTAGCTGTGGAGCTGTTGGTAGCAACCAGTGGTCTGTTGTGTTCTCTGCAAGGCCTGTTTATCCTGTCCACGTGGAGAAGGGGGTCCCCACCACTTGGTCATTTTGTCACCCTTTCCCACAGTTTTTCCAGCTCTACAGTGTTGTTTCTGATACTTATTTTATTTGAAGTGTTTGTGTCCTACAATTGCTGGGCTCACAGTTAAATGCATTAAATAAAGAGGTGTCAATAACCAAAAACATTAACAAGGGTTAAATAAGCAGCAGTAAATGCAACTAATCCGTTATGTGGGACACCATGAAAAGCCAGTTAGCAATATAAAACTAAAGGGAAGGGGAGAGTCAGCATAAGAACACAAGCAGAATTTGTATAAGAACCAACCTGAGATGCAGGGTCAGGAATGTGTGCTTCAGAGCAAGGAAGAGTATTTATTCAGCCTGCTGTTGCTGTTGTGCACAGCCTTTTGGGCCATCTCCAGAAGTTTGTGTATCAGAGTCTTTTTGTTGTTGTTCAGTCGCACAGTCGAGTCCGACTCTTTGCGACCCCATGGACCAGATCACGCCAGGCCTTCCTGTCTTTCGCCGTCCTCTGAAGCTGGCTCAATTTCATGTTCGTTGCATCTATGACACTGTCTAACCATCTCATCCTTTGCCATCCCCGTCTTCTTTGACCTTCAATCTTTCCCAGCATCAGGGTCTTCTCCAGTGAGTGCTCCCTTCTCATTTGGTGGCCAAAGTATTTGAGCTTCAGTTTCATTATCTGGCCTTCCAGGGAACAGTCAGGGTTGATTTCTTTGAGGATTGACTGATTTGATCTTCTTGCAGTCCAAGGGACTCTCAAGAGTCTTCTCCAGCACCATAGTTCAAAAGAATCTATTCTTCGGCGCTCGGCCTTCCTCACAGTCCAACTCTCGCAGCCATACATGACTACTGGGAATACCATTGCTTTGACCATGCGGACTTTTGTTGGCAGGGTGATGTCTCTACTTTTTATCATGCTGTTTAGGTTCGCCATCGCTTTCCTCCCAAGGAGCAGGTGTCTTTTAATTTCATGGCTGCTGTCACAGTCTGTGGTGATCTGGGATCCCAGGAACGTGAAGTCTGTCACTACTTCCACGACTTCCCCTTCTATTTGCCAAGGAGTGATGGGGCCGGCTGCCATGATCTTAGTTTTTTTGATGTTGAGCTTCAAGCTGACTTTTGCACTCTCTTGTTGACTATAAAGGCCACACCATTTTTTCTACGAGATTCCTGGCCACAATAGAAGATATAATGGTCTTCTGAGTTAAATTCGCCCATTCCTGTCCACTTTAGTTCACTGATTCCTAAGATATCAATGTTCAGTCTTGGCACCTCATTTTTGACCACGTCAAGCTTACCTTGATTCATAGCTCTTACATTCCAGGTTCCTATGCAGTATTGTTCTTTGCAGCATCGGACTTTCCTTTCACCATCAGACACATCCACAACTGAGTGTCCTTTCGGCTTTGGTCCAGCCGCTTCACTCTTTCTGGGGTTACTTGTACTTGCCCTCTGCTCTTCCCCAGTAGCATATTGGACACCTTCTGACCTCATTTTCCGGCGTCATATCTTTTAGCCTTTTGATACTGTCCATGGGGTTTTCTTGGTAAAGATACTGGAGTGGGTTGCCATTTCCTTCTCCAGTGGATCACACTTGGTCTGAGTTCTCTGCTGTGGCCTGTCTGTCTTGGGTGGCCCTCCACGTCATAGCCCACAGCCTCATCGAACCACGCAAGCCCCCTCGCCACGACAAGGCAGTGATCCATGAGGGGGATCAGAGTCTGCAGAGCCACAAATCTCACCTGTGTACATGTACAAGTGATAACTCGGAGGACAACAGTTACAGGTGAACAACTTATCTTGTCATATAAGCTTGAGCTAGTCAGCGATCTTACTACTGAATTTTGTACCGCGTGCTGTCTTCAGCCGTCTAACCTGGATGTTGGAGCATGGCTAATGGGCCAAATCATGCCTATCAAGGAGGGGCCGTAGCTGGTGGGCAAAGGAAAGCTGTCCAAGAAGCTGTGAGCTGCAGAGGAAACCTGACTCTTTGTCTACAGGCCTAGATCCCGTTCCTCTGGAGGACCAACAGCAGGACATAGAGGCAGAGATCTTCCCCTGAGGTTGCCTCCTGGCACTGGAATTCAGAGGATGACTGCCTCTGAAAGTGAAGATTCCCTGTAGTCACCACGGCTAGTAGTCACTGATAGCCCTGTCCTCCATGAATCTGTCTAATTCCCTTTTAAAGTTGTCTGTCCCTGGGGCCATCACTACATCAGCAGCTATGTGACGACCCCTTATCTGGGGAGGTCTGGTTTCCCTTTAAAATGTTCTTTATGTTTTGTTTTACTGTGTATATACGGCTGCCACCAGGAAATTTAAGGCTTTCCAAACCTGTATACTATACTATTTCTATCACTGGGTAGGTAGGTCGGTTTTAAGGCTTTCGAGGTACTAATGTGGTCCTGGGAAGTATTTCTTTCAGAACTGGTATCTTAAATAAAAGTAGATTTATTGATATAATTCGTAAATAATATGGTAGTACACTGTAACTAGGAATGGGTAAATACTAAACAATTGCTTTGATGTTTCACACACTTTTCTCTCTCACTGTCAGGGATCTTGGCATGTAACTTTGTAACACTTTTTTCCTTAAGACCATATACGTTTACTGTTTCACTTTAGCCTGTCACTCAGACTTTTTATTTTTCTCTTTAACTTTACTTTCTTGTTTCATATACATTCAACTTTTCTTCATACACAGAACTAACTCCTAAGCACACACAAAACTGCTTCTCTCCCAGACTTTAGAACTCTCTTAACAACTGTCTTTATCAACTGTCAAACCTCTTAACTGTCACTCCTGAAGGACATACCCATTCATCCACTCAGAAACCCTTTCTAAAACCCCTCCCCCTCTCTGTCAATCACCAATCACACCACACTTGTCTCTTCAAGCACTCTAGTCCATTGCACAGTCATGCAACCAAACTTTTAAAGAGACACACACACATATAAAACAAGGAATCATTACAAGCCAATTCTGCATTTATAGAATCATAGAGTTGGAAGGGGCCATACAGACCATCTAGTCCAACCCCCTGCCCAATGTAGGACCAGCCTAAAGCATCTCTCACAAATATTCGTCCAGTCTCTTCTTGAAAGCTTCCAGTGAAGGGGAGCTCACCACCTCCCCAGGCAGCTGATTCCACCTTTGAACCACTCTGACCGTGAAAACGTTTTTCTTAATATCCAGCCGATACCTTTCTGCATGTAATTTAAACCCGTTGCTTCGGGTCCTATCCTTTGCTGCCAACTGGAACAGCTCCTTGCCCTCCTCCAAACGACAGCCTTTCAAATATTTAAAGAGAGCAATCACGTCCCCCCTCAATCGCCTCTTTGAACTAAACATTCCCAAGGCCCTTAGCCTTTCCTCATAGGGCTCAGTCTCCAGACCCCTGAACATCCTCATCGCTCTCTTCTGCACCCTCTCGATCCTTTTTGAAGTGAGGCCTCCAGAACTGCACACGGGACTCCAGGTGCGGCCTGACCAAGGCAGTATACAGAGGGACTATGACCTCCTGCAATTTCAATGATATGGTCCTTTTAATACAACCCAAGACTGAATTTGCCTTTTTTGCCACTGCATCACACTGACTGCTCATATTTAGTTTACAGTCCACTCTTACTCCAAGATCTCTTTCTCATACACTACTCCCTAGAAACGTATCCCCCATCCAGTATTTGTGCTTGACATTTTTGTGGCCCAGATGTCATACTGTGCATTTATCTTTGTTGAATTGCATCCTGTTTGCAACTGCCCACTTCTCGAGTGTGTTCAGGTCTTGTTGAATTGTAACTCTATCTTCTTGGTTGTTTGCTACTCCTCCCAATTTGGTATCACCAGCAAATTTAATGAGTAGCCCTTCTACCCCTTCATCCAGATCATTGATAAAAGTATTGAAAGATACGGGGCCCTAAACCGAGACCTGCGGCATCCCACTGGACACTTCCCTCCAATCTGATGAAACGCCATTGACCACCACTCTTTGGGTGCGGTCCTCTAACCAGTCCCCTATCCTCCAGACTGTCCTATAGTCCAGCCCACAGTCTTCCAGTTTTCCCATCAGAATGTCATGGGGAACTTTATCAAAAGCTTTACTGAAATCTGAATCACTCACTGTGTAAAAAAGTATTGCCTTTTGTCCATCCTGGATCTACTGCCCATCAGCTTCTTTGGATGCCCTCCCGTTCTAGTATTTCAGGAGAGGGAGGAAAAGTTCTCTTCGTCCTTTGTGGAACCAGATCTAGTAATGGGTTTTGTTACGTGGATTCACCTAGCAGGCTTCATTGTATTGTTTTCAGGCACATGTGATGCTTGTTGTTGTTCATTCGCACAGTCGAGTCCGACTCTTCGCGACCCCATGGACCAGATCATGCCAGGCCTTCCTGTCTTCCGCCATCCTCTGAAGTTGGCTCAATTTCGTGTTCGTTGCATCTATGACACTATCTCATCCTTTGCCGTCCCCGTCTTCTTTGACCTTCAATCTTTCCCAGCATCAGGGTCTTCTTCTCCAGTGAGTGCTCCCTTCTCATTTGGTGGCCAAAGTATTTGAGCTTCAGTTTCATTATCTGGCCTTCCAGGGAACAGTCAGGGTTGATTTCTTTGAGGATTGACTGATTTGATCTTCTTGCAGTCCAAGGGACTCTTAAGAGTCTTCTCCAACACCATCGTTCAAAAGAATCTATTCTTCGGCGCTCGGCCTTCCTTATAGTCCAACTCTCGCAGCCATACATGACTACTGGGAATACCATTCCTTTGACTATGCGGACTTTTGTTGGCAGGGTGATTTCTCTACTTTTTATCATGCTGTTTAGGTTCGATGATTTAGTTTAGGTGATGCTAGGGGCTGACAAATTCTCTAACCCTTGTAAAGCCAAAAAATCCCACTTTTGCTCCTTGCATCAGCACAAGGTACTGTAGTGCTAAAAGTGGGCTTGTTTGGTAGCTTAGGACATGGCTGGTAACTCCAAGAGATATCATCTTGAAAATACAGTTATTTTTGGAAGAGATTTTAAGCTTTGTAGTGAACCTGTTGTGACTATTGTAGATAGAATGCATCTTTCTGTAGCAGTAAGAATGAAAGCACATGATGTGGGAGATGTGATCCAGAACAGATTTTTGGAGGGGTGACCTAGTGATAGATTTTTTTTCTTTAAAAAATGTGGTTTTAGACAGGTTTTGATGTGTGGAGTGACTCTCGAAAATTTCAACAAAATCCATGACTGTTGATTTAGTCCTGTTGATTTAGCATGGAATGGCTGATACAGAATCTCCCATTTCCTGATAGTGCACGAGGGAAGAGTATTTTTTCATCTCTACAGTATGATGACATCCTTGGTGTGTTTTGTTCAGATACGTGGTTTTTAAAAAGTAATGTTTCTTTTTTAAAGTTCATATTAGCAGCGTCTTGGGATGTCCAGTTAATACGCGCTTCTTAGTTTTGACATATTAATAGATAGTTACTTAAAGTCTTGAGCTCTGAATGAGTATAGCTTGTCAATAAAGTAACCCTAATTAAAATTATTGGTAACCAAAACTGTTTGGACAGGGGTTTAACTCCTATTCCCTCTTGTGCCGTCCCTAAGGGGAATCTTCTTCCCCATTGTAGTGTGTTACATCAGTTCTTCTCTAAAAGGGGAAGACGTGATTTTGATAGCTGGGTACACTCTTATACTATCATTCCATTGAAGCGGGAAGTGGATTGCAATTTTCATCTCCGTTCCTAGGTGGTGCCCTCTTCTTTCAGTTCTTTCCCTTCCTTGACAGAGAGTACACGGGAGCAGGAGAGCTCCGCCAGCTCCCTTTTTCTTCAGAACTCCCTGCACAATGTGCTCTTTTGTTCCTGTACTTTCTACTATTCTTTTATTTAAAAAAGAGAGAGAGAGAGAGAGAACTTGCCTTTTCTCCTTTTCAGTTACTTTTACTCTTTGCTTGCCTCAGCCCTGCTGCTAATAGGCCATGTGATGTCTGTCCAGAGTTTGCATACAGAAACATCCAAAGTCATGGGCTTCACCCGCAGGGATTGAGAGGTGATTGTCCCCAAGCTGTTGATGCAGCCGGCCAAAGAGATGTTGCATGGCTCCAGGTAGGGTGTGGGAAGCCACATCCCCTCCAAGTCAGGTTTGGACAGCAGAGCCACGATCAGTTTGGCTGACAAAAGAGCAGTGCACCCTAACAGTGCGGTAGGTGGGCCGAGAAGCAGGGTACAGAGCAGGCAGATGAAAGTTCCTGCTTGGTGGGGGATGCATCTGCAGGGCCCCTCTCCACACAGTCTGTCCCACCACCACCACCACCACCACCCAGCTCTGAGGAGGAGGTACCTTCAGGATTTAAAAATTAAAACAACTTGTTTGCTTTACTCCACACTGGTTGAGAAGTCCATAGTTTCCCAAGCTATCAACCTGCCTGTCATGGAGAATTCCAGTATTGAAAGATATGTTGATGTAGGGGACTGATCCTGCAGCTAAACTAGCTGCACCTATTTGCATGTTGGTTGAACGGCAAAGCTTTTCGCAACAGTGTCTTTTTTTGGAAGAAATACCCAAGGTAATGCTGGCATCAGAGAACCCTCTGCAGCTGACTAGGCCTTCTGAAGACGGACAGACAGAAAGGCATTCTAGCCAGGAAGGTCACTCTTGCACTGGTTCTCTATTTTATACAGGATGGACTTGTTCAGGGAGGGCTGTAGTCGTGTTTCATCACAGAGTGCTTCCTTCCCCAGAAGGTGTTTCTGTCTCAAAGTTGTATGCAGAGGGAACGTTTTTCTTTGGGCAGTGTCACTTTCATGTCCTGTTGTGATTCACTGGTTCCCTCTTGGAGCGATATATGATGCTTTAATCCCTACCTAAGCCGTGTGGACTATTACATGAAACCTCTTTCTCAAACTCCTTGCCTTCCTTCCTGCTCTCATTCTTCATTGCAGTCAGGACAGCAAGAAGTGTCAGAAGTCAAGGTGCTGTCCGTTGCACCTGACCCCGCAGCCTTTTTCAGAAAGGGAAGAAGCGTCTCCAGTCAGCTCCAACCTTTATACTCAAGGTGAACTCTGTGTTCCAGAGAACACAAGGAATGCCCTGTTTGCCTTGAGACCAGCTCCTCTTAAACAGAGAGGTTGGTGTACTCTGAGAGTTATGTGGGCTCTAAATCCGAACTACACCCCAAGGGAAGTCTGATTATTTTTGTGGCTTTTCACCGAAGGAAAAAAATATGTCTATGGCACCCCTGGGGAAATGGCTGAGAGAATGCATTCACACAGCGGTTACCTCCCAGGGTTTGAAATCTGCGGATGGAATCTCAACATACTATAAAAATTGCAGCTATAATTTCAGCATTTGACACATCCACCTCTGTGGTGGATCTTCGTTGAGCAGCATCATGAAGTCTTCAGCTTCATCAGATACTATGTTGGACTCTGTTGACTCACTCGATGCAACACTTGGGTGCAAGGACTCCAAGCAAGTGCTTCCGTATGGGGTTGAGAGTTCTTTTCCTCCCTGGACTCCAAGGCCCAGCCACAAAAATCATGCCCTCCAGTTCCAGGGGAGAATGGAATGTTGGAACTTGCCACAGAAGTTCCTTCTCCTTGAAACTTCCTCGGAGGGCACCACTTCTTCCTGTCGTGAGCCCAAGAGTAGTGGGGATGGTGGTGGTGCAGGTTTATCTGGGAGCTGTAGTATTTGTCAGCTGTGGCGTAATCTCACTCATTCTTTGTTGTTTTCTCCTGTATGTAGTCTCTTTTTCTTCCAGAAGATTTTTGAGTTTCTTTTTCTTAATATTATGCTCTTGAGTAGTAGGCACATGTGGTAATTTTAGGTGCACACCTGTAGGAGTCTCCAAATTGAAAGAGGAGGCCACTGCCTAGAATTGGAGATGTTATTACAGTCAACTTCCTGTCTCAGTAGAATGGACAGTGCCCAGATATAAAAATGAGAGTGATTTAGAAAAGTTGTATGCTGCCTCTCCAGATGCCTCTCCTTCATGTTCTAGGTACAAGTAGAACGAGTCTCAACCTTCTGTTTTTCTGCACAGCTGTGCAGTTGTTCTGCAACTTAGCTGCTTAGTGGAAAACTTATTTTGAGGCTGGGAGTGTAAAAGATGGTGATAAAACATCTTAAATTTGCAGCAAAATTGTATATGACTCCAAAACCGTGGGCAGGTTATCAGTTCAGTCATTACCCAAGATTGGATACTGAATAAGTGAGGCAGGCTTTATTAATGTCCGTATGTGCAGACAGATGAATAGAAGACACTAACGGTAACGATCTTGCTTTCATTCCAGATGGGAATGGCCAGTAACACAAGTCCCTTCGGGCAACAGTTTAGTCAGACTGGAGGGCAGCAGATGGGGACCGCAGGCGTGAACCCTCGGTTGCCAGCTAAGCCCGGCATTGGCAGTAGCGCGTCTCCCTTTCCTCCAGACATCAAGAGTGTCTCAGTTACCAGTGTGCCAAATATGGTGAGTTGCCTGTAGCTCACTTTTTTTTTTGCCATTATCTTTTGCAATCTTGATACATACTTTCTAAATTGGTTTAAGGGAGAGTGCCCTGAAAAAGTTATGTGTTCAAGTTGAAAAATCCTGATAGAAACAAAGTAATGCACCGTTTAAGAGGTTTACTGTCCCACTACCTTTCTAACCTTAAGTGGGCTGTGGGAAACTTGCTGATTTATAGACAGTCCTACTAATTACCAGACAAAGCCACTTGCCCATAGGCTAGCAGAAAGTAAAACAACTGTGTGCTATATTTCCCACAACATATTCATAAAGGAGACTTCATTTAAAGTGTGATATATCTATTATATGAAGTCAATACGCCCATACAATCCATCATAGGAAAATACAGAGGCCAAAGAGTAAATATACAGAATTATACATAGAAAGTCCAACACTTTTCCCAGGTAATCTTTCAGTGTTTCAGACCTCTGGTCCCTTCTCCGGAACAAAGAACTGTGAACACGCTAAGTGCTAAGTTCTACATCTGGGTAACACAAATGAGGAACACGCATACTGAATGGGGGATACACTTCTGGGTAGCAGTGTTGTGTGAGCAAGATCTTGGGGTATGGGTGGACTGTAAGTTAAGTATGAGCAGCCAGTGTTGTGTGAGCAAGATCTTGGGGTATGGGTGGACTGTAAGTTCAGTATGAGCAGCCAGTGTGCTGCAGCGACAAAAAAGGCTAATGCAGTCTTGGGGTGTACCAACAGAGGCATAACATCCAAAGCGCAAAATGTTATAGTCCCACTATACCCTGCATTGGTCAGATTGTACCTGGAGTCTTGTGTGCAGTTCTGGAGGCCTCACTTCAAAGAGGATGTGGACGGAATGGAGCGGGTGCAGAGGAGAGCAAGAAGGATGATCAGGGTCCTGGAGACCAAGAAGCCCTCTGAGGAAAGGCTGAGGGACTTCTTGGGAATGTTCAGTCTGGAGAAGAGGCGTTTGAGAGAGGGACAGGACGGCTCTCTCCAAGTATGTGTCCAAGCACTGTCCCTTAGAGGAGCCTGGCAGGGAGCTGTTCCTGTGGGCAGCAGAGGAGAGGACTCGCAATTACGGGTTTAAATTCAGGTCCGGAAGGTGCCAGTTGGATACTAGGAAAAACTTTTTTACAGTAAGAGATGTGCAGCAGTGGAATCAGCTGCCTCGGGAGGTGGTGCGCTTCCCCTGATGGCATAAGCCTACACATGTTTACTTACAAGTAAGTCCAACTGAGCCTATACCACAGCTTTGGTCGCAAGCCTGCACATGCCTGCAGTATGCCTGATTGAGCTAATTGTGGCTGACTTCTGCATAAACACCCCTAGGATTGCCCAGCAACTCTTCTTGGAACACTTTTTTCCTTCTTTTTGCAGTGGATGATCTTCACATAAGTAAAGTTCTTGTTCGTTGTTCCCATACAATATGTGACATGCTTCAGCCAGTAGGTGCTCCTTCCTAGTTCCAGACAGGGCCAGATTGTCCTGATGAGCCACACAAGTTTACTGTATGAGCTGTTTCTTTGTGAATAGGCACAATAGGTCTCTCAGCCTGCAGAAATAGCAACACGTTTTGCCTCAGTTTCTGTGCTGTCTTGCAGAGGAGTGGGGAGGGGAGGGGCCGTGGCTCAGTGGCAGAGCCTCTGCTGGGCATGCAGAAGGGCCCAGGTTCAGTCCTCGGCAGCACCTCCAGTGAAAAGGACCAGGCAGACGGTGATGGGAGAGACCTCCGCCTGAGACCCTGGAGAGCCTCTGCCAGTCTGAGTGGACGAGTCAGACTTTGATGGACCCCGGGGGGGGGGGGGTCTGATTCAGTATAAGGCAGCTTCATGAGTTCATTTTGAAACATTATCATCAGCTACCCGATGAAGTATCAGTGCTTAGTTCTCGTGGCCCTTTCTTACACACCCAGGGAAATGCCGATGGCCACTTTGGGGTCAGGAAGCAATTTTTCTCCAGGCCAGTTTGGCCCCCAGGGACCCTGGAGGTTTTGTTTTGTTTTTTGCCATCTTCTGGGCATGGAGCAAGGGTCACTACTGGGGGTCAGTGCTCCCTCTAAGCTCCACAGCGTTGTGAGCAGAAATTCTACCTCATGAGCGGAAAGAACTAGTAGCATTAAAGTTGTGAGCGAGTCCACATTTGACTATCCTGTAAATTAGTTTTTAGATTACTTCCATAACCTTGTAAAAATCTCAGAATAAATTATTTTAAATTATATTTAAACTATATTTGACAAATAATACATACAAAACATACAGACATGAAATATAAACTACTAACTGTATTACATATGCTCCCTCACCAGCATACAGTTGCTATGTCCCCCCTGGCTGGGGGTGGGGTGGGGTGGGGTTGGAGGACTAAGTTGCCAGATCCAGGTTGGGAAACGCGGAAGAGGTTTCAGGATGGTGCCTGGGGGGGGGGAGGAAAGACAGGGACCTCCTCCAAAGCAGCCCCTTTCTCCAGGGGAACTGATCTCTGTAGTCTGGAGATGAGGTATTCCAGGGGATCTCCAGGTCCCACCTGGAGGCTGGCATCCCTACCCCCATGCAGGAAGTGCCATGGGTGGTTTTTGGGTCCCCCCCCCCCCCATGGGCTTGCAGAGGCCAGGCCGCACGCTCCCCTCCTCTTCCGACAACGCTGCTGGAGGACGAGTGCAGCCTGGGTGCTCCCTCCTGCCTCCCTCTCCCGGCCCCCCGACAGGCTTGCCGGGGCCAAGCTGCACGCTCCCTCCTCTTCTGACCCTCTTCTGACGAGGCTGTTGGAGGCCCTTGGATGGCACGCCACGTGTCCCCTCCCGCCTCCCCCCCAGCTCGCTGGAGGCCCCTGCCAGCTACCGGGGCCAGGCTGCACCCCCCCTCCCCCCTGGCAGTCTCCCCACAGCCAGAGCCTATCTGCTGCTTACCCCAGCTGGCTGGTGCTTCGAGGTGATGTTCTCCAGGAGCAGTCAGCAGGGAAGAGGCTTGGGAGAGCTGCACGGGAAACTGCAGCATGCTAGAAGCAAGCAGGGGGCAGCTCCTATTTCAGGCAAGCAGGCAGCCAGTAGGCCACCTAAGTGGGAGGGCAGGGCATCCCAGAGAAATCTCCCGTGCGTAGAGGAGGAGGAGGAGCTGTGCGTGACAGGGAACTGTGCTGGGTGTGTGTGTGGGGGGGAGGTATTTGTGAATTTCCTACTTTTTGCAGGGGGTTGGACTAGATGACCCTTCCAACTCTCTGATTCTAAGTGTGCAGGCACACAAAAGCTTATACCCAG
This sequence comes from Gekko japonicus, assembly GCF_001447785.1. Lineage (NCBI taxonomy): Eukaryota > Metazoa > Chordata > Lepidosauria > Squamata > Gekkonidae > Gekko > Gekko japonicus. The sequence goes on along the minus strand of NW_015164327.1, from coordinate 41,055 downwards.
GATTAAAATTTGTTGGTCTTAATGGTGCCACTGGACTCAAACTTTGTTCTATGTAGTATTATGCATTAGTCCATGTAATACCTTTTATTAAGACTATACAAAACCATGGGTGAGCCTTTGAGTTCTCCTGAACTCTTCATCAGGGTGGATTTTTTAAAAAAGCCCCAAGATTCAGCCCCTGACCACCACCACCCCTCCCCGTCTTAAGCCTTCAGGAGAACCCCGTAGGTGGACCTCCCGAGGGTGCCTGGTATTTTGGGCCCCTGTGTGACACTGTGAGTGTGGGACTAGACGGGCCACTGGCCTGACCCAAATACTGGCTTCTCTCTTGTGTTCTTATATGTTTGTTTATCTATTTATTGGTTCCGTTTGTGCCCCGCCCTCCCCGCAACGCAGGCTCAGGGCGGCATCACATCAGTCAAAACATAGGCTGACACGTAGACAACAATTAAAATCCACATGAGAACATTTAAAACCATTCAAGCCATACAGTTAACTTGAAGGCTCACACATGGTGTAGTCTCCTTTGGGAAGGTCTTGATGAAAGGCAATACGTTGGTTTTGATCACTTTTATTGAATTGTCTTCTGGGTTGTGGTTGTTTTTTTCCCATTTTTAAAAATGAAGAGTGAACTCATATTGATTACAAGAGAGAAATGAAAGATCCCAATTTGAAATGCTGTGATTTTTTAAAGGAGATTTTATTATAATTATATTTTTGACCTTGTTCTTCCACAGTGCAGAGTGTAGTCTCCATCTCCTATCGACAGGAAATGTTTGTAACTGTAAAAAGGTTTTAATGATCTCTGCACATCTGATTGATGGCTTTTGTATTTATGCGCAGCTGTGGTCCAGGAACGTGGTGTTGCTTTTAGATCTGCCCATCCCTGCCCTGTTCTTCCGTGTGTTGCAGAGGAGAAAACCAGCCCATCTCCAAGGGCTCCTTTTCTTTTCAAAGTAACAACAAAAACTGCTATTGTTGTTTCTTCCACCCTTCCTTTCACCTCTCCGTCCCTTTTTTGTGGTCTTTTGTTATACTTCTGCACCTCTGGTTGAAGGACTATTTTGAAAAAGCTTTGTCAGTTTAGGGGGATTAGCTGTCTTCAGCTAGTGGCCACAGTGGTATTCTGTGCTTGGGAGATCAGTGCACAGCCAAGATTTTACAGCCCACTGCCTCACATTTGCCAAGCAAGCAAGGTGCAATCGATGCATCAGGCTCTGAGCCACTGTTTTTGCAGGAAGAGACCTCTTGAACGCTGAGGTGAGGGTCGAGCCACTCAGAAGCCACGTGCCTTGGTGCTGGTGTCTCCTCTTTCATTCTTGATGCCAGAGCTTTTGACCTGAGTCTGTGGCCACCAAGCCATCTCCAGCGCCAAGACAGCACAAGGGCGAATGTCAGGGGTGTCAGGCTCAGTCACCTGTTCAGGGAAGAGTAAGACGCACCAAGAGAAGCACTGACCAAAGCCAGTGGAAAAGCAGACTCCATGTGCTCCTGCAGTGGATTCTCCTGCTTGGCTTCCTGACTGCCCTGTCCTCAGCCTCTCTCAACAGGTCCTAGAGCCCAAATCAATACATCTGGTTCTCTAGAATGCCAGTCTCCTCCCAGGAGCCCTTTAAGTTGATAGGGGCTTATTTCTAGGTATCCAGCTTGTTGGTTCTTTTTCTGAGGAACAGCTGGAGGACTCACTGGCAATGTAGAGAGAGAGAGAGAGAGTGTGTGTCCTTTCTGATGCTCCGTACTGTGACAGAGATCTCTCCAGTATGCTTGGTACTGAGGTCCCTCCAGATGTTACTGAACGGATACTGGATTCAGCACTGCCAACCGCAACATCATAGTTATGAGCAAGATCCGCGGTATTGCTTCTGACTTCGGCCTGTTAACATCTTTGCAAGCGGGAGCAGAAAGGGGGCTGGGGACAGTGTGCCACTGCATCATATCAGCTCTGTGCAATAGGAGTCCTGACAGCTGGGATTTGTTCTCTGTGGTTGTGAGTCCGTTGAAAGCTTTCTCTATAGAGCCATCAACAACTCAGTTGCAGCCTACCTGGCAAGCTTCATGTTCGTCTTGATGCAGTACAGCATTCTTATCCCATTGTAAAGTAGAGGGTCTAGACAATTTTAGACTTGGAAGGCTCCAGCTGGGACTGTCAGTGACTGGCACTCAGGTTTCATCTCCTACCAAAGGTCTGGTAACACACCTGGAGCAGCTGGCTCCTTCAACTGCCTCTGTGGGATTATGAATAAAACAACGGTCTTCGTTATGTGAGGATCCATTCCTCTGGTTTGTTAATGGTGCCTCTCTTAACTCCTCTGGCTCTGTGAGTGTTCCTGGCTCTGCTTGTGTGCCAACAATAGTGAAAAGGCTGTGCAAGACAACAGGAGGAATGTGGTGTGTGGCTTTTCCCTTTCCCAGTCATCCCCCTGATCCCCTCATGGCAGAAGCCTTGTCAGGGCAGGTGAACATCATGAGTGTCACATTCTGTGGCTTCTGATAAGGAAGGTACGGATGTTGTGAGCGGGTTGGTCAACTCTTCAGCTCCGGTGCCATTAAAAGTGTCCTACTATTTTGCATATATAGAATTCACTTCAGCTCTCCCAGCCCCACTCCACACACTAGCTGGAAATGGATCTCCCCCCCCCCTCCACAGCAGAAAGAGGAGGTAAAAGTAGTTTAGAGCGCTATTCAAGGTATTTCATCGTTCCAAAAAAGGAGGGTGGTCTCTACCCATCCTTGACCTGAGAGAATCAACATATCACACCCAAGAATTTCAAGATTCTGTGTCTAGATCTATACTTTTCCCTTCTTGGTTCACTTATATCACCCTCAAAGATGCCTGCTTCCACATCCCAATCGACCTCCAATATTGCAAATTTGTCTGTCCTTTGGATGTGCCCACTCAAAGTAAAAGGGGCTTTTCCTTGGCCTCTTCACTGGTTCAAGTGCATGGCAGTAGTTTCTGCCCACCTTCATTGTTGAAGTGATAGGGTTCCCTATATAGGGGTGGCATTTCATAGTTCCATCTTGCCTTTCCGGTCTGCATCATGTGCAAACAACTGTACGTATTCCGTTTGTTGTAGGCCTATGTCTCAGTGGCTAGGGACCACATTCTTACTCTGTAAGGAACCTTCAATTTATAGGAACAACTCTAGGCTCTATCTGTGGCAGGGCCTACACCATCATCCCCCTAATGCAGTCCTTCCTCTGGCAAACTCTGCAAAGGTCGATCCAACAATCTCTAAGGCTTATGGCAACCATAATTCTCACCAGGCTGAGAAGGAGACGTCTCCATTGTCTTCATGGATGTTTTGTCTGTAATCTTCAACCTATGCAGGACTCTCAGGAAAAGCTCCTACACATTCCATTGGTGGTGCACAAAGCTCTCCCTTTGGTGAAATTACCGTCACAGTCTACAGCCTTCATAACACCGTCACCCCAAATAACGTTATAGAGGCTTCTTTGTGGGGATGGTGTGGCCTCTGGGGCAGACACGCAGTTGGCCTCCTACTCACCTCCAGAGAGGCAGTTCCAAATCAGTTACTGGGAGCTTTCAGTTGTCTATAAATTTCTTCACACCTTCTCAGGTTACAAGGCAAAGGAGTGCAGATAGCCATATCAACAACATACGGTGATCCATGTGACGGTCACCTCGAGGCTAGACTACTGTAACGCTCTCTACATGGGGCTGCCTTTGTCGCAAATCCGGAAGCTGCAGCTAGTGCAGAATGCTGCGGCCAGCCTGTTGATGGGTCTTCCTAGTAGGGACCACATACAGCCTGTGCTGAAAGCGCTGCACTGGCTGCCAATAGCGTACCGGATTCGCTTCAAAGTGCTGGTTCTTACCTTTAAAGCCCTATATGGTCTGGGTCCAGCTTACCTAAGGGACCGGCTTTCCTCATATGTTCCCCCGTGAGCACTTCGGTCTGGGACGCAACATCTCCTGGCAATGCCAGGTCCCAGAGAGGCCAGGCTGGCCGCTACCAGGGCCAGGGCTTTCTCGGTGGCAGCTCCTACCTGGTGGAATAAGCTCCCGATGGAGATCCGGGCCCTGCGGGACCTTGTACAGTTCCACAGGGCCTGCAAGACGGAGCTCTTCCACCAGGCGTATGAGTAGGAGCCGCCACTACCATCATTATTGTTCCATCTTACCTGGCCCTGGACGAGGGAACACCAGTGTTTCCCTGGAGCGGATGATGCGGAGGAACAGAGTAGTGGCAATAGAGCTGTTATGCCATCTTGTGAAATAACATCCAGAGCACTTTATTTATTAACTGTTTATAATGTTATCTGTACTGTGATGATTTTAAATGATTTTACATATGTTTTATATTGGCGTAAGCCCTTGTAAGCTGCCTTGAGCCCGCGTAGCGGGGAGGGCGGGGTATAAATTGAATAAAATAATAATAAAATAAAATAAATAACACAGTCATAATGCGAAGAAACAAGGAAGCACAGCATTTATTCATTAACGCAGTTATACCCCACCTTTTCCCATCCTGCCACTTTGATTCACCTAGCCTGCTGCCTTTAAGAAGTGGTACATTAAGCACAACATCTGTCTGATCAGCACCGTGCAGCAAGCAAAGACACCACATTGGCAGATTCTGAAAGGGAGTATGGCATAACAGAATTCTGTTCTTAGTGCATTTGATCACAACAGCCTGTGCTCTTCTACCTGCTTTACATTTAATATTTATTGACAAACAATAAGAATCCTCATTAGTGAAGGAACGTAGGTAATACCACACATTCTAAATTTTGGCTTCCACGGCACAGTTTAGATAATGTTGATCTTCCCTAAAATTTGAATAAAGGAGAAAGGATGGAAACACTTCGAGTGACCTTCATACATTTAGTGTGAGTAGCAAAGTGGTGACTTAGTAAATGTAGCTCCGTTACAGAGAAGTGAAATCTTGCTTGGATTTTAATCAGGCACATAATTTCTGGCAAGATAGAAGGCCAATGTGGTTATGAATTCTGAGAAGCAGCAAAAATCCTCAAAGGTATTAAAACCTCTGCTGTGTGGGAGCGTTGCTGTTACTCCTTTTGTGGAATCCATGTCTGATAGAGTGATAGGTTAGGATGTGAAGATGAGGGCTGTCGGTTCCACTGCTTACTGATTTGGCTCTACTTACATAGCAGAACTGAGGCTTATATAGCCACTGTGAATCAGTTGCTGAAGGAGATAAAATACAAAGGAAAACGGCAAAACACAAAGATGCTTTAAAAGATTTTTTTAAAAAATAATTTATTTATTGGGTTTTTTTGTATTAGCAAAAAAAGATTTGGACTTAATTACTTGAAAACACAAAGATGCTTGAGGTTGACCCTTTCAGATAGGCCGAACTTTCTTCAGAGTGCATGTGGTTCTCATGTAACCATACGTTGACTTAATCGGAAGTTGCATTGAGGAAGGTCAATAAGAGCCAGAGAGTAAAAGCCTGGGATGAAACCATTTGTTGAAATAGAACCTTCTTCAGGTGTCATCTGGTAGAGAATTTTCATTATTGGATTCCAGAAGACTCTAGGGGTAGAGATGTAAAATTTCCGGAAATTTTGAAGCTCGGAAAAAAGCCCGTTTTTTTTCCGGGGGGGGGGGGGGGGGTTTTTG
>NW_015164327.1:2595-35434 GCF_001447785.1 Gekko japonicus | reverse complement strand
AAAAAATGCTACATTAGCATTTCTTTTTTCTTTTCCAGATTGAAAGTCATTCTATTACTTTAGGAACATAAAATATGACTATGGACATTTTTACTTGGCATGAAATTATCACAACTAGCATATTAAAAATATAGTGTGTATCCAAACAATTATTACAAACAGAATACCCACCCACATGCAAAAACAAAACTGAAACCTTTTTCTTTTCTTGTGACAATAGCACCTCCTAACGGGAGAAATGCATCTTGTTCTTGCATTGGACAGTTCAGTTTGTAACCTAGGACTTGCAGTTAGATCAATCTGATACCATACATATTTTTTAGAAATGATTTGGAAAATATTTGAACACTTTGTCTTAAAATATTTTATTCATCATGTTAAAATAAAATGTTTCATAATCATTTTTTTTTCTTTCATTTTTTCCAGTTTTTTGGAAAAAAACAAAAAGGCTTTAGGAAAACAGGGGGGAAAACCGTTTCCCTAATTTTTCCGGTTTTTTTCCAGGCCTTCACACCTCGATCTAGGGGTCAGTGTGCTGCATGCTCATAGTGGTGGGCTTCATCAGAGCAGGAGGCACTGCCCTTGCTGCACAGCAGGGCTTTTTAGTGGCTTCTGACACTTTGGCCTGAGGGGATCCAAAAAATGACACCTTTGTGAATGAGCCCTCTGTCACTTAAACAAAGTGTAGGCTTGAGAGTTGGGAGCTACAGGTGAAAAGCTTCCCTCATGCCAGTTTGGGCCACAGAGAAGGACAGATCTCAGGCTGTGGGCCAGCTCAGATGAGTGCCGTCAGAACGACTGGTGCATCTGCGTGTCGGGCGGGCAGAGGTGCAAAAGCCGTGACTTGTGGTTGGTTCCTTATCCCAAAGATATTCCTGCATGTCAGGCTTTGAGTGTGCCTTTATTTGTAAATCTTTAACTTTACATTTAATGATACATTTTCTCCCAAGAAGTAAATGCTAAAAATTAATCACATAGAATAAAGTGAAAATGCTTAGACGTCTCCTGCACATTGCCATTTTGGGAGCAACTGATCACAACGAAATAATTCCGGTTGGTGGCCAGGCCACTCAGAGTTGACCAGATTGCCATGTAAGCTGTTGTGCCTTGTGACATGTCATGAAGGGATCTTATGTTTCTTGTAATGCATGCATATTTTGTTTTTAGCCTCAAATGCAAACCCAGGTACAGCAGGTGGGAATTGTACCAACACAAGCAATGGCAACAGGACCCACAGCTGATCCTGAAAAGCGCAAACTTATTCAGCAGCAACTGGTTCTGCTACTTCATGCTCACAAATGTCAAAGGCGGGAGCAAGCAAACGGAGAGGTGCGCGCGTGTGCGCTTCCCCATTGTCGAACGATGAAAAATGTTCTCAATCACATGACGCATTGCCAAGCTGGAAAGGCCTGTCAAGGTAAGAGCCGGTTGTTGCTCCATCAAAAAAGTCTGTGATGTGTTTGTCCCATAGCCCCATAGGCACTGTGTGTCACACCGCCACGTGAAGGGGGCCCAAGCATTGGCAGAAAGCTTTTGGGTAGCTGACCATCAGAATTAGAGGAACTCCAGACCAGCCCTTGTGGAGGGCAGAGCTCTCCAGAGCCTCCCAGTCCAGAAGGATCTTCCTTGTGGTTTAGTCACGCATCACTTCAGTCCTGCATGGAATCCTGATGGCCTCTTCCTATTGTCTCAGGTGTCATTCCAGCAGCAGGTAGGTTACGAGTCTGCCAGGCCGGCAGGAGGCAGGATTGACTGGAGATGCCTCTGGAGGCACCACAGGCCCGGACTGCAGCCTTCCTTCTTAGTGACTTCTGCCTTCATTTCGTTCCTCTCACGCCTCTCAAGGCATGGCAGTACAGTTTCTGGCTCCAAACACCCCTTTTCTATCTCATAGATTTCAGGAGTTAGTATGGCTTTCCCACTGTTTCCCCTTCTTACCAAGATGGAACGTTTTCTATTCCATTCTGCAGAAAGATGGAGGAATTTCAAGCAAGTAGATTTGAGAGTTGTCCATGTCTGAATTATAGAGCAAATTCTCCCCCCCCCCCCCATTGGAAAAGAGTGGCCCCAAACAAATCCTTGGGAATTCTGGCATTTTTCTACACTTCTTCTGTTCACATTTCTGTTCTCAGATTGCTGGTCCGTGGGGATGCCAGCCCCCGCTGGATGCTGTATCAGACAGGGTTCCAGTTGAGAGTGTATTTATGTTGGGTGACTTTGACAGAGTAAGGGTATTTCTGTTGTGGTGCTCCGGCAGGGAGGACAGGGTATAAGTCAAATGAAGAAATAAAAACTTTTCTCTCTGCCCGCGTTGCCCTGGGTGTGCGAATTACGAGCTCAGCTTGCCACTTTCTGGCAGTTCCTCATTTAGGGCAGTGTGTCTGGCATCTACCACAGCCTGTGCTTTTCCTGTAGTGGCTTCCACTCTGTGGAGTAAGCTCCCAAGGGGATGTGAGGGGGCACCATCTTTGGAAGTTTCAGGACGTTCCACAAGGCCATTTTTTCCTCTAGGGCTTTTAACAGAAGATAGGCTGCAGGCATTTTTTAATGGGAGGGGGTTACTGTGATTTGTACTGTTCTTTGTGTTTACTTTTGGAACTGTGGTCTGCCTTGAGCCACAAAGGAAAGGTGGGGTAGAAATATTGTGATAAATTCTCCACTGCCCGATTGCTTCCCTGCTTGAGCTCCTCAAGGTGAGCTCAGACCTAGTGGTAAGGTCTTGGAGGCTCTTAGTCCTCAAAGACTTCACAATCCATTCCATGGCCACCTTAAGTGGAGTCTGTGGCTTCCATGGTAGCCATGGGGCTGGATCAGGACATCTGGTCACCCGGCTACATGGCAGGCGCATGTCTGTGCTGATTCAGGGTCACGCGGGACAGTGAGGGGGGACTTCAGTCATTTCCTTGTCATGGACTGACCATCACTGTGACTTGTAACACACATGTGAGGGCTTATTCAGATGTTTTATCCATTTTGATTATATTTCATCGATTCCCAAGGGTGCTTTGGAAGTTTCTTAACGATGTGAGTAGTTGTAGTCCTATCACAACCCTGGTCCAATATTTAGGATACTTTGATATGACTGCTTGTAGACATCCTATCCCAGCCTGTGCAGCCCATACAAACCCCTGTTGCCTGGGAAACTGGAGGCACTGAACAAGTTTGAATAAAACTAGTATACAGGTGGAGGAAATGTCATTGTGAACACGAGCGTGTGTATATTTATGTGTATGTGCCAGCTCTGTGGTAGTGGTAGCAGCGAAGCTTAGAATGTGTAACACTGCCAATGGCACTAGTCCACCTGTGTGCTTCTGGGCCGTGTTCGGACTTCGGTTTGTGACTTTTTGGCAGCCAGAGATCTTGGTTGCGGGGGGGGGGGCATCATGGCCCAGCTCCGTCAGGAAGGGCCACGGCGTCTACTGTGTTGTTCTGAAGTGCCCCTCTTGAGGAAATCGGCAGGGGAGCCAGCTGGTGCTCAGTTTGATCTTTTACTGTATGTGCAAAATAGACAGGTTTGCTTCTTGGGACGTAGCGTTTGGCGGAGGAGTTCTGCAGAATGTCGTTTAGAAGCTGGGCTCCTCCTCCATCCATCCAAATCTTCGTTGTTGCTTGTCACCAGTTTCCCAGATGTCTTCCTTCACTGAGAAAGAAAGGAACATTGGCACTTACTGTGGACTTTCATTCTTCTCCGTGGGTGGAAGACATCTTGCCAGGTCCTGGATCTCATTCTGCTGACTGAAGAACCATCTCTTCTGAAATGGGGGGAAGCCACAACAAAAAGATGCATACGCTTGCCTGTGTTCAGGTATCTCTAGGTGCCATTTAGTAGCAAATAGAGGGTTAGGGTTAGGGGGGTTTTCTTTGTCTTCCAGGATGGGGTGTCCTTGTTTTTTTCTCTCTGAGATTTTTGTCTGTAACCGTTTTTGGCTTGGTGGGTTTTGCTAGGTTTTCGAATTGCTTGTTACCAAGTATACGTGTTTCTCATTTGTGGGATTAAATCCCAAAGCTGAGAGGTGCCCACTAACCCCCTCCCCCCCAATCAAGGACTTTGCAGAAGGTTTTTCTTCTTGGCCAGAGGTTGCTGGGAGCAGCAACCATTTCCAGGATGCATCCCATCCACAGAGGAGAATGAACCTTCGTCCATTGTGGGTTCCAGTATCCCTTTCTCTTAAATCTCCTATCTGCAGCAAAACCTAGGAGAAAGGAAGAAACCAGACTATGTAGCTGCCCTGACCTCCTGGGACTACTGTCTTAGCTTAGTGTCTTCCTCCACTCTTTTTATTGCGTTCCATTTGTCCAGGAATTAGTGGTTAAGAGTTTTGGCTGTTTGGAAAGACTCATCTGAGAGGCTGCAGGATGGGGCGTGGTGCTTGTAGACGTCATCTCTAATCAATGTTTGTTATTCAGTCTGCTGGCCTGAGAGGATTATTTTATTCAGTGGCACCTGAGGGAATTTGGAGGCAACTCACAGGTGAGTACTCTCTGCCCAAATTGATGCTGGTGGGGAAACGAATGATTGATCAGAAATCCATCTCTTACTAAAACCATTGGACTAAACCACTGGGAAGCCGGGGGCGGGTGGGGGGGTGGCTGGCTGCTGTGTCCTCTTGGTAACATATGGATTGGACAGAAAGTATTTAATGGAAAAACATAACTGTTTGTCAAGAGGGTCTGGTGTTACCATACCTGATTTTGTATAAGAGTTGCTATTACCCCTCTGCTCGTCCAGCTACTACATTTGAACCAATGTGTAATGTGCTGGGGATTGACAGAATTGTATGGATGTTCCCTGTGCTGGTGTGTCAGCATGCTTCCTTGATGGAGAAAGCAAATGCCCACAAGCATGTGCCTGGGTGAATTTAAGATCACCCAGTTTTCTTAATACTTGTGAGGTTCCGCCGTTGTTGCACATGTGGAGAGAGAGTTCTGCTGAGCCTGCAGCTTTTGGAACTTTTGTAAGAACTGTTCTGTGCAGTGTACAGGGATTAGAGCTTGAGTCCCTTCTATCCCATCAGGATTTCTCTCATTCACAAGGGACACCTAAGATTCGTGACAAGACGGTCATGGAGGGTGGAATTAATATTTTTAATATTGCTATCTGTGTATATTGACATATTTTTGCCTGCCAAGGGACTCTGACAGTGAATGAGCTTTTTAAAAGGGCAGTGTTTTGTAAATAAATTATGTTCAGGTCCTAAGAGATCTCAGCGCACTGGATCTGGATGTCCTTTCACCTGTGTTAATAAGGTAGATGCAGCCCATTAAGTATGATGTTTGCATCAATTCCAAATACTTCCTGCTGCATCTTCTGCTTTGTGTTATTTCATGGTACTCACTTGATGTATAGTCCACGTATTTCATTTTTGCAGGACTTGTGCAGCTTTCAGTGAAAAAGATAGGAGTTGATACTGTCCACAGATAAGAAAGGCTGAGTTCACCATCAGTCTTCAGTGCAGTCCCACATGGGGACTGTGTGCATGAGCAGGGCTGCCCTCGGAGCGGTCTTTACAGCTAAGAGCCTCCAGGGGGTGCTGCGCGCCAGAGCCAGGAAGCTTGTTCCCGCCCAGAGATCACGTGTTCCCACGCAGCAGCACCCCCACCCTCAGTTCCCCTTTTGCCACTGAAGGTGGTCATCTTTTTTGAGTCTCCAGTTTTCCTGCTGGTGAGGAATTGCTTCCCCAGTTTGCTGGGGTTGTTCTGGTTTCTGTACCATGGCCTCAGAAGGCTCTTTGCAAAAAATGCACCCATTTTGTGGTGAAGAAGAACCAAACGAGTGAACACGACTTGTGTCTGTTTTGTTTGGGTGAAGAGCACAACATCCCCACATGTAAGGCCTGCCAGCGCTTCTCCCCATAAGCTTGAGGGAATAGGGAGTCAAGACTTAGAGCAGCATTGTTGGAGAAAGCCATCAAAGCCTTGGACCCTTCTTCCAAGTTGACTCCAGGAAAATTGTCTGTTGCCATGTCCGCAGAATTGTCACAGTCAGCTTTGCCTCCCAGATCCATGTTGCAACAAGTCCAGTCAGGGTTGTGCTCCTCTCTGGCTCATCGTGCCTCATTGGAGCCACCAGCGAAGAGGGTGAAGAACAAGTCCAAAGGTAAGGATAAACGCAAATCTGCAGCTCAACAACGTACCCCTGTCCTCACCCCTGAGCTTAGACCGTTTTTTCAGGAGAAGCCTAGGACTCCCTCCCCGGGTGCAGAAGATCCCCTCCAGTTTCGATCTCAGGTGGGGAAGTAGAAGCGGGCAAAGGTTTCCGTGGTTGCAGCCTCCGCCGCCTATGCAATGGCCATCACACCCATACATGATGTCTCCAGGTTATCTGGAAGAGTTGGGCGACCACTTTGCTTGGCCTAGGGACACAGATGTATACCTCCTACCCTCACCGGGTTTCCTTGTATCCACCATCAGCAACAATTTCGTGTAGGCCGTGCTCTCCTATACGTGCAGTGGGGGAAGAAGATGCTGCCATTGACTCCGGCAGCTCCAATGCAACATCGGTTCCAAGTCCAGACAAGAGGGTGGGCAGGCCTTCTCCGGCCTCTGTGACGGAAGACGTCTATATGTATGGAGAACAGATGATCCATATGGTGCAGTCCCTTGAGATAGAAGTTATTACTTCTGAACACAAGCCAAGGGATAAAATTTTGAGTCATCTATATTCGGACTCCCCTGGTATTATTGCAGTCCCAGTGTTAGAAGGCCTGGAAGACCTTACACATGATCTGTGGCAAAAGCCTGCATCCCTCCAACCCACGTCTAGAAGAGTGGAACATTTCTACAAAATCCAGTTTCCGTTCCTCTCTGTCCGTGGGAGCGGAGTGCAGCATTTCTTCCATCACCAACAGCAGTGGTGGGGGATGAGTGAGTTCTGTTGTTCTTAGACGCCACACCTGGTTGAAGCCAACTATGTTGCCTGTAGAGACCAAGCACAAGATTGAGGACTTACCTTTTGAGAGTTTGATGCTTTTCTCTACTAGGACTGATGAGACACTGTCCCTGACAAAGAAGAACAACCTGGCCTGTCCCGATTCAAGCAGAGGCCATTTGTACAGCAGCCCTGGCATCCTTACCAGAAGGATTACAGCTACGCTAATCTTCCAGGGCCCTCGTATCCTGTCTCTAAGGCTTTCGCTTCCCAACAGGGTGACCCCAACACAAGAGTTCCAGTCGACCTGGGTCAACACACCAGCTGCCTCCACCAAGAGAGGCAGCCCCATCTCAAAAACCTTCCTTCTGACTAGAAGTGGTTCCCGCTCCTGTTAAGTTTGGTGACAGGCTAGCTCAGTTTTACTTTGCCTAGGAGTTAGATTAGGCTACAAACTAGGATTCTTCCATGTTCCTTACCTCTGAAAGTATCTAACCAGTCAGCACCAGACCTGCCCCAGGCGCTGAGTGCGCTCATCGGAAACGGTGCAGTTGAGAGAGGTGTCTGAGTCCCCAGCATCTGACGGTTTGTTTCCTTGGATGTCCCTGGTTGATACAGATGTTGGGGGGAGGCCTGTTCTGGACCTCAGAAGTTTGAATGCTTTTCTCCATGTTTTTAAGTTTCACGTGGTTTCCATTCCTTCAGTTTTAACAATTATTAAAGGTTAACTTTTGGTTTATTGTAATTGATTTGAAAAATGCTTACTTTCACGTTTCTGTCCATCCTCAACACCATAAATTCCTACGTTTTTCTTGTGGGATTTCCAGTACACTTTCCTTCCTTTTGGTTTGGCCACGGCACGCAGGGTATGGTCAAAATGCTTATCCCCCGTGGTTGCCAGTTTTTGGTTGCAAGGTTGCCATATATTTCCTTATTCAGACTCCAGAGATCAATTATTGAGGCATTGCCCCCTAGTTTTGGAGACCTGTCAGAGATTCAGACTCATGGTGAATTGGGAGAATTCCCATTTAGTCCCAGCCCAGAGGGTAAAATTTATAGGCGCCATATTGGATTCTGTAGCGGGAAGAGGTTCCCCCCCCAACAATGTTAGCCATTTCTGCTTTAGTTAGGCAGTTTAGATTGAAATAATTCCAATCGGTTCATAAAATCCTTCTCCTTTTGGACTATTTATTTATTTATTAATCACATTTATACCCCACCCCCCCGCAGTGCAGGCTCAGGGTGGCTCACCGTCAGTACATTAAATACAGTTAAAAACACATAAAACCATATAAAACAATTCCATTATTAATACAGTTTCATAAAGTGCTGAAGATAGTTACTCAAGATGGCTTATTTCAGTGTACTTTCTAAAATTCCTTCTGCTCCAGATCTTCCTGCTTCTCAGGCTGGATGTCAAAGGTCAAGGGCCAGGGCTCTATAACGGTGGCGGTGGTGGCACCCCAGCTGAAGGCCCGGCGGAAGAGCTCCGTCTTGCAGGTCCTGCAGAATGACAAAAGGTCCTGCAGGGCCCTGATCTCCTCCGGGAGCTTGTTCCATCAGGATGGGGCCGCCACCGATAAAGCCCTGGCCCTGGTAGTAGTAAGCCTGGCCTCCTTTGGGCCAGGGAGGGTCAATCGATTTTGAGACCCCGACCGAAGTGCTCTCTGGGGTATATATGGGGAAAGGCGGTCCCGCAGGTATGCTGGACCCTGGCCATATAGGGCTTTAAAGGTAAAAACCAGCACCTTGAACCGGATTTGGTATGCTATCGGCAGCCAGTACAGTGTCCTTAGCACAGGCTGGATGTGCTCCCACTTGGGGAGACCCATCAAAAGCCTGGCTGCAGCATTCTGCACTAGCTGCAGCTTCCGGATCTGTGACAAGGGCAGCCCCATGTAGAGAGCATTACGGTAGTCTAGTCTTTATCACATGGATCACTGGTGCTAGGTTGGCGCGGTCGAGGAAGGGAAAAGGCCAACCTGGCAGTGGCCGCTACCTGGACCTCCATTGTTAGGGAGACATCCAGGAGCACTCCCATACTCCTAACCTCCGGCGCTGGCACCAGTGGCGCCCCATTGAAGGTTGGGAGTGGGAATCCCACCCCCAAACCGCCCCGACTCAAGCACAGGATCGTTCTGTTTCAGCCGACTCAGCCTAAGCCAACCAGCCATAGCTTCTATATGGCTTCTATGATGGCATTTCTGCCCCTTGCCAGGCTACATGTGTGGCCCTTACAACTGGTTTCTGTCCCATTATAGAGCAGGTTTGCATGCCCAATGACATAGAATTTCTATTCCCAGACGTGTTGTCCATTCCTTGTCATGGTGGCTCTCTCGTGACAGTTTATCCCAGGGTATCTCCTTTGGAGCTCCTGAGCATGAAGTCGTCCTTACTACAGACGCTTCACTCTTGGGTTGGGGTGCCCACTGTGAGGGATTGTCTGCACGGGGTACATGGTTAGAAGATGAGAGGCAACTTCATATTAATCTGCTACAGTTGCGGGCAGTTCATAATGTCCTTAGCTGTTTTTCAAGTATCCCGCAGAATCGACCCATATTTGTCCAAACAGACAATATTGTCACAATGTTTTATTTAAACAAGTAAGGGGGCACAGGCGCTTATGCCAGGAGAGGCTATTCTGACCTGGTCCATGCCATGGTATTGAAGCTCAACACTTCCATTCAAGCCATCCATATTCCCGGAAACTTAACCATGGAGGTTGACACATTGAGCAGGGATGCTTTCTCATGAATGGTGTATAAAGACTGTGTATCTAGAACCAACCTTCACCCTCTGGGCCTCTTTCAGGCTGCTGCGGGCCGATTCAGATTCTCTGATCTGAATCGGCTTGCTGTCGAATTGCCACCGGATTTTGGCGGCAATTCGGCCCCATTATATCCTAGGGGCCATTGAAGTCAATGGCGAAAACATAGGGTATATTCTGGGGGATGGAGGGGAGGGGGTTTGAGGGAGAGGCTCCAAACTCGCAGGGTAGCTGCTGTAGCCTTTCCCCAAGATACCCACCAAATTTCAAGAACATTGGACCAGGGGGTCCAATTCTATGGGCCCCCAAACAGGTTGCCCCCATTCCCTCCATTGTTTATAGTGGGGAAAAAGTTACTTCATCAAAAGTGGCTTCATCAAATCTGGTTCCCAATCTTTATGGAGATATCCCTCCCAGGGATGGTACCTCCACTTGCCCAAACAACCAGATTTAATCAATATCAATCAGGTGCTTCATCACGATCTAAATTGCCTCAACCTGATGGCTTGGAGGCTTGGGATAGGGACTTAATATTTTTGCAGGAAGTTAATGTAGTGCTCTTGTGTTTACGCAATCCTAGTACTAAAAACTTTTATATGTATAAGCAGTTTTCCCTCTGGTATATTGATAAGGAGATTTCTCCAGGTAGTGCTTCATTGCAAGTCATAATTGAATATCTTTTGAACCTCAGGAATAAGGGACTGGCCTTTCCTTCCTTAAAAGTCTACCTGGCAGCCATCTCTTGTTTCCATAGGGGAGTTGATGGGAGGGGGGTGTCAGTGTTATCCCATCACTTGTCCAAAAGATTTCTTAAGGGACTATGTAATCTTTGCCCGCCTCAGGGCACATTGGTTCCCCAATGGTCTCTCTCTATTGTTTTGGCACAGTTGATGCTTAAGCCCTTTGAACCCCTTGCCTCATGTTCATTGGCTGGACTCTATGAAAGTGTGTTTCTTAGTGGCTTTGTGAGTTAGCAGCGCTTCAGGTGGAACCCCCCCCCCTTCTTGAAGATGTTTCCTTAGAGGGTAATCCTTCGACTGTCTGTCTATGTTTCTCCCTTATCCCAAGATATTGTTTTACCCATCTTCTTTCCTACACCAAGCTCCAGGTGCTTTCATATCTATTCCAGGTCCTTTAACGTTACTAGAGAAGGACAGTTAAACAGCAAATCATCAAAAGGGTTGATGTCAGTATAAACCATGGAAATCCATACAGCAGAAGTTGTCAAAGTGTATCTCAACCAATTAGAATATGAGGACCACAAGACATACTGACAATTTTCTCTAACGACTTGAGTAAGATTTCTCACTATTTCTTGAATTTAGACAACTACTTACGTTGATGGTTCCTCTTGTCACTGGCATTTTTCAGCGGAAGGCACACAGGGCAATCATGCCGCGTACAGTTCTTCCAGTGAGATATGATCTGACGTGATGATGCACAGTGGGCAACTAAGACAGGAAGGAAAGCCGTGAAAACAAAGTTCCACTTAGCTGTAACTGTGGTTCATAGAGTATCTTCTGTTCAGGCACACATGGGGACTGTGTGCATGAGCAGGCCTGCCCTCGGAGAGGTCTTTACAGCTAAGAGCCTCCAGGGGGTGCTGCGCGCCAGAGCCAGGAAGCTTGTTCCCACAGCAGCGCCCCCACCCTCAGGACCTCTAGCGCCGCCGAAGCCAGAGCACGCAGTGGGGCAGGGGGGCAGGGGGTATGTGTGCCTGCACAGAAGATACTCGATGAACCACAGTTACAGCTAAGTGGAACTTTGTTTTCACGGCTTTCCTTCCTGTCTTAGTTGCCCACTGTGCATCATCACGTCAGATCATATCTCACTGGAAGAACTGTACGCGGCATGATTGCCCTGTGTGCCTTCCGCTGAAAAATGCCAGTGACAAGAGGAACCATCAACGTAAGTAGTTGTCTAAATTCAAGAAATAGTGAGAAATCTTACTCAAGTCGTTAGAGAAAATTGTCAGTATGTCTTGTGGTCCTCATATTCTAATTGGTTGAGATACACTTTGACAACTTCTGCTGTATGGATTTCCATGGTTTATACTGACATCAACCCTTTTGATGATTTGCTGTTTAACTGTCCTTCTCTAGTAACGTTAAAGGACCTGGAATAGATATGAAAGCACCTCATGTACAGAGACCAGATTATTATAGAAGGTGTTTGTAAGGGGAGAAATATCCTTGTCCAGGATGGACTGTAGCTTACATGATGTGTTGGACTGTCCAGAGCTGGGATCTAAAGGTGGTTGTGTTTGTCTCTCTTGCGCTTAGTAGACTTTTTTCAGCACCAGTTTGGGCTTGTTGACCTTTTCGGTTAATTGGGTTTATATTGTAATCACAAAAATGCCTAATATAAATGCCCAAGGTGTGAGTCCCTTAGGGATGCGGACAAATCAACTGATGAATTAAAGTTCGTCACAAGTTTTGGCCAGTTTGTGGTTCATGAAGCAACGGTTGCAAACTGAAGAACCGCCACAAACTTTCACAAATTTTGATGCAGTTCCTGCTCTTCACGAAAGACGGCTGAGCAACAGGGAGATCCTCACCCCTCAGCTGTTTGGTTTGAATGTTTGGGAGCCATTTACACCAGTGCTTTCTTCCCCCCTGCATAAAGCTGCAGGGAGCCGAATGCAGTGGTTTAAATGGCTCCGAGGCTGGGGCTGGTTGCCCATGAAAGCCCCTTGATTCTGTGCCGCGCAGAGCCCGCTGCCCTCGTAGCTCAACTGTTTCAGGCATGAACCTGGTTCGGTTCATATGCGAGCTGACTGGGTTCTTGGGGTTTGTGGTTCAACCATGAACCAAACTGCATTTTTGTGGTTCGTAATACTTGGTTGTAAACAATGGCTTGGATCCAGTGTTGCACAAGCAGAAATATAGACAGACATAGCACAGTTCCACTTGGGCAAAATCTTGTGGAACACCTAGTGCTTTACTCCCTATATGTCAGGGGTGGCCAAACTGCAACTCAGGCGCCACATGCGGCTCTTTCATGCATATTCTGCAGCTCCTGGCAGGGCAGCTGGGGAAGTGAAAGGGAGGCGTGCCTCCCTGATTGATCTTCCCTTCCCCAGCCAGTGTTCCTCTCCCTGGGTAGGCTTGAGGTGGGTGGAGCAAAGAAAAAAGCAACTTTAATTTTAAATGCATTCTCAGTGCCCCCGCCGCTGTCACCGGCTGGCTTGGAGAAGGCATTTAAAGTTAAAGTTGGTTTCTTTCCTTCCCTCCCTCCCTCCCTCCCATTTAAAGTTAACTGTGTTCTCCAAGCTCCACCACACCAGCCAGCTGGCTTGGCTTGGAGAAGGCATTTGTCTCTTTAAAATCCATTCTCCAAGCCAAACTGGCATGGGGGTGGGGGGCTTGGAGAACACATTTAAAGTTAAAGGTATTCTCTGAGCCCCCGCTTAGAGAATCTAAGGTATAAATCTAATAAAATAAAATAAAAATAAATGTTCTCTCTCCCTCTTCCTCCCTCCCTCCCTCCCCATCTATTTGCTTTGTCTTTCTCCCCCCCATCCATTTGCTTTCTTTCCACTTTTCTTTCTCTTTCTCTGTTGCTTCCTTCCGTTCTCTCTCTTCCTTTCTTTTCCCCCTCCCCCTCCCTCTCCCATCTATTTGCTTTCTTTGTTTCTCTCTCTCTCAGTTTTTCTTTCCACCTCTTTCATTTTTTCTTTCCACCTCTCTCTTTCTCTGTCTCTTAGACAAATAAATATAATTAGCAAACAAGTAAATATAATTGGACAAATAAATGTCATTATCAATTTCTTTTTTTACCCCTTTTGTTTTTATTTTTGGCAGTCTCATTTAATGTTAATAAAAAGCAAATCTGCATATTTTCCAATAAAAACGTGTATGTAATATTTGTTCATGTCTTGTGGCTCTCAAACCTCTGACGTTTACTCTGTGTGGCTCTTAGGGTGAGCAAGTCTGGCCACCCCTGCTCTATGTTATGGTTGACCCGAAATTGGTTGCATAAGATCTTGCGTGGGTGGAAATACAAGTGGGGACACAAGAAGACTGACTTAGCGCAACCAGCTGCTGTGGTCTGTCTCTTGCATTTCTGCTTTCACAAGAGCTCTCGCGCATGTGGAAGTTCTGTGGTAGCTCCAGGCCCTCAGGGTTAATGTGGGAAGCACGTAGATTGGTGTAGAGCGCTGGTTCCCAAAGTGGGCGGTACTGCCCCCTGGGGGGCGCTGGAACGATCCAGGTGGGCCTGAACAATCCAGGTACAGGTCCACAAACTGCATCTTTTTGTCCACTTCTTGAAGGCAGATTTCCAGGGGGGCACTGAGTAATTCCCCCCCCCCCCGAAAAGCGGGCGGTAGGCCAAGTAAGTTTGGGAACCTCTAGAGTAGAGGTTTGGGGGGGGGGAGATATCCATTCAGCTGGTGCTTATATATCCACTCTGTAGTTAATGAGGACTGTAGAATCTGTAGCTGATATCGGTGTTAACAAGCTTAGTGTGGTTTATGGAAATCAGGTTTTCACCAGTTACTGTTGTGCACGAATAGTCACCTCCCGCATTACACAGTCCTTTGACCCTGTCCCGTTCACCATTGTTCCCCTTCATTTTCTCGTACGGTCTGCCTCGTGAGGACCCATTGCGTGGTGCATCCAAAGAAGAAGGCTGCAGTCCATTGAACCTTAGACTAGAGCAGAAACTTACTAGTCTTCAGGCTACCATCAGACTATGTTTGTTAGTGGTCTGAAACCGTTATTCTTGTGGTGCCTGAGGAGCTGGAACTGAGATTCGGATCAGTTCCTTAGTCACTGTGTGAGTAGACCAGTTTTCCCGCCACTTGTTAATCTGTACATTAGTGTGTGCGTTGTATCTTATGGTAACGAAATGCAATTCATATCGGTTTTTGTTTTTCATAGCGCTCCTTGGATCCCCTGGTAATGGACTCCAGAGTTCTGTTGCTTCTGGAACAAGCCAGCCAACCGCTCCTCCCCTGAGTAACCCTAACCCAATTGACCCCAGCTCCATGCAGAGGGCCTATGCTGCTCTGGGCCTACCTTATGGCAACCAGCCGCAGGCTGCATTGCAACCACAAGTACAAGGCCAGCCAACGGCCCAGCCTCAGACCCATCAGCAGATGCGGACCATAAATGCGTTGGGTAGGTAAAAGACGTGAGAAAGGGAACCTAGTGGTAATAGCCACCAGTAACAAAGGCTTCAAGCATTGGAGGGAATTGCTCTGCTCCAGGATGTTTGCATGGTGTTTGATTCATGAGAAACCAGGACCTTAAGGGGTATCCAGAACAGTAAATCAGGACATATTTATGCACAGGAGTGCTAGTGTATGTGAGTCTGCGGGGCAGGTAGCAATACGGTGGGTGGCTTTAGTAAGGCAATGCGGCTGCTACAGATGGACTTCTTAGTGTGGTAGCTTGATGAAAAACAATAGCCCATCTTTGGCTAGCTTTATCAATTGGCAAACCATCATGGTTGACTTCTATTTAGTTACCAGTCCTTCCTTCCCTTCAGGTTTCCTTTTTAGTTACGCGTTTGAAACTGTCCACTTCAGTTTAGTGTTAAACAGAAGCTGCTGAACGGTTTCATCTTTATTGATTTCTCCAGATCCCATATTGGGAACGTTATTGTAACAAGCATTTGAAAAAATATAGACTGAGTATTTTATTTGTTATACAATTAATATATAAACATTGGTGATTTAAAAATGTGCATTCTTTGATATTCCATCTGAATTAATGAGAGGTCATCTTGTTCCTCAGTCTGGGGCAAGTGATGCACTGTATTCTTGGAGCTGGGGTGGGGGAGGAACAGTGGGAGGGCTTCTAGTGTCCTGGCCCCACTGCTGGACCTCCTGAAGGCACCAGGTATTTTTGGCCACTGTGTGACAGAGTGTTGGACTGGATGGGCCATTGGCCTGATCCAGCATTGGGTTCTCTTATGTTCTTATGTTCCAAAGGAGCTAATCAAATGAATCTTGCTGCGGGAGGATTACCAGACCAGCAAGCCGGCATGATCTCAGAAACTGCTCTTCCGACTTCACTTGGGGCGGCAAAGTAAGCCATGTCTGAAACTGTCACTGAATGTTTTTTGTGTGGTAATATTTTCCTGTTTTGGAAATAGCACTAATAATTATTCATGCTGTTCTGTATTGTTCTTTCATATTACTCTTTCTCCATTATCCCCCATCTTTTGTTTTCCTTGTATTGATATATCTGATTACTTACTTGCTTAATTGCTGAAATAGTAAGTGGGGGTGCTCAAAATAATAATCTGGTATTCAATAAAAAGGTGTTTGGCAAGCTTTGTAATCTCTTCCAATGTTCTGTCCTTCAGCCCTTTAATGAATGATGGCCCAAATTCTGGCAGTGTTGCAAATCTTGGTGGCTCTATGCCA
Organism: Gekko japonicus; assembly: GCF_001447785.1. Taxonomy (NCBI): domain Eukaryota; kingdom Metazoa; phylum Chordata; class Lepidosauria; order Squamata; family Gekkonidae; genus Gekko; species Gekko japonicus. The sequence goes on along the minus strand of NW_015164327.1, from coordinate 19,423 downwards.
ACGGCCACACCACCTTCAAGTGCTGGAATGAGGAAAGCTTGGCATGAACATGTCACTCAGGATTTGCGCAATCACTTAGTCCATAAGCTGTAAGTATCTATTGTGAATAGGCACTGTTTATAGTGGGGTTGGGGAAATTTTTGTTGAACTGTAGTGCTAATTCCTAGATTTAAATTGTGGCAGTAGCTTTGAAGTCATTGTAGAGCAGGGGTGGCCAAACTGGCTTAACGTAAAAGCCACACAGAATAAATGTCAGATGTTTGAGAGCCGCAAGATATGAACAAATATTACACACATTTTTAAAATTGGAAAATATGTATATTTTGCTTTTTATTAACATTAAATGAGACTGCCAAAAATAAAAACAAAGGGGGTAAAAACAGATATTGATAATGATATTTATTTGTCCAATGATATTTGTTTGCTAATTATATTTATTTGTCTAAGAGAAAGATAGAGAGGCGGAAAGAGAGAGAGAGAAAAACAAATAGATGGGGAGAAGGAGGGAGAGGGAAGGAGGCAAAGAGAGAGTATGGAAAGGAGAAAGAGAAAAAGAGAAAGAAAGGCGGAAAGAAAGCTAATAGAAGGGGAGGGAGGAAGAGGGAAAGAGAGAGAGAGAGAGAGAGAAAGAAAGAAAGCAAATATATGGGGGAGGGAGGGGAAGGAAGGAAGAGAGAAAGAAAGGTGGAAAGAATGGAAGAGGTGGAAAGGAAGGAGCGAGAGAGTAAGAGAAAAAAACAAAGAAAGCAAATAGAAAGAGAGGGGAAGGGAGAAAGAAAGAGAAAGAAACAAAGAAAGCAAATAGATGAGGGAGGGGGGAGGAAGGAAGAGAGAGATAAAGAGGAAGGCATGGAGAAGGAGAGAAAGGTGCAAAGAAAGTAAGAGGTGGGAAAAAAGCAAATAAATGGGGAGGGAGGAAGGGGGAAAGACAGAGAAAGAGAGAAAGCAAATAAATGAAGAGGGAGAAAGGATGGGAGAGGTGGAAAGGAAGCAACTTTAAATCCGTACTCCAAGTGCCCCCCCCCCGCCCCCATGCCAGCAGGCTTTGCTTTGCTTGGAGAAGGGATTTAAAGAGATTAATGCCATCTCCAAGCTGGCGGGAGGGGGTGCTGCTTTGAGAAAGCATTTAAAGTTAAAGTTGCTTTCTTTCTCTGCCCCCCCCCCACCTCAAGCCTACCCAGGGAGGGGAACTCTGGCTGAGGAAGGAAAGACCAATTGGGGAGGTTTCCCCAGCCATCCTGCCAGGAGCCACACAATATGTGTGAAAGAGCTTCATGCAGCTCCCGAGTTGCAGTTTGCCCGCCCCTGCTGTAGAGTGTTGGAAGGAATACAGGGAGAATCAGTTCAGCTCTTCACTATAAGAGAAGGTGTTTCACGAAACAGTCTCTTCCCAAATTCCGTCCATTTTATTCTTCTTAGTAGAAGATGGGGAAAATGTAGAAGTGACTTTGCCCCCCCCCCCCAATTCCCATATCGTATCATCAGGTTTCTTGACTGACTTGATTTATGAAATTGAAAAAAGTGGACTGATATTGTCTGGGTCCTTTAGATCTTGGAGAGGTTTTTGTTGATGTTGTCTTTTTGCATAATGTAGACAGAAAGTAGAGGATTTCTAGCTGTGTAATTAAAAGGGGATCAATCAATCTTCCCTTGATGCAGCGTCCAAGCCATCTTCCCCACTCCTGACCCAGCTGCACTGAAAGATCGCCGGATGGAGAATCTGGTGGCTTATGCTAGGAAAGTGGAAGGCGACATGTATGAATCGGCTAACAGTAGGGTATGTTATCTGTTGGACAAGTGCTTAGATTTGTGAGCTACTGTTGGATGTACAATTGCCCTGTTCTGTGAGGGCACACCGATGTAAAAAAGTATCTCTGCTTCCAGTGCAGTTTGCTTTGCTTTGTGGCTGAAAAAGTGTAACTGAATACGATTATTTAAGTGGGGATTTGATCAATGAAATGCTCTTTTTATTAAGGATGTTTTGCATAAAGGGGTGAAAGCAAAAGTCCTACAGCAGCACCCTTTTCCACTTTGAAAAACTTGGTATGTCCTTTTATATTTCTGGCTTGGAAAAGGAAGCCAAACCTTCACTGGTTTGTTTTTCAGATGATCGTGACTGTTGACTTTGGAGGGCAGTTCTATGCATGGTCTGTCTGTCTATCTAATTTATACCCCACCCTCCCCACCGAAGCAGGTTCAGGGCAGCTTACAAAAAATTAAAATGCATAGATGGGTGTTAAAACAATAATAAAACCTTCTAAAAACAAGACAAATGATATCAAGTGCTGGTACATATTGGTCTGGCAATAATAATGATGATGATGTTTGGCGATGGTGGCAGCAAGCCGATGTCCTATCCAATTGATCCACTCCTCATTCTGCTTCTTATGTGGCTGGCTCAGGCTTTTGTTGGTGACTCCGAAGGGCAGGGCTCACAGTTAGTTATTGGGGGGGGGGGCTCCCAGTTGAAGGCCTGGCGGAAGAGCTCCGTCTTGCAGGCCCTGCGGAACTGCATAAGGTCCCACAGGGCCCTGATCTCGTTCGGGAGCTCATTCCATCAGTATGGAGCCACCACTGGGAAAGCCCTGGCCCTGGTTATAGCCAGCCTGCCGTCTTTAGGTCCTGGGAGGGTCAATCGATTTTGGGACCCTGACCGCGGTACTCTCTGGGGAACATGTGGGGAAAGGCGTCCCTCAGGTATGTAGGCCCCTGACCATTAAGGGCTTTAAGGGTAAGAACCAGCACCTTGAAGTGGATTCGGTATACTATTGGTGGCCAGTGCAATGCTTTCAGCACAGTCTGGATGTACTCCTGCATAGGGAGGCCCATCAAAAGCCCGGCTGCCGCATTTTGCACTAGCTGTAGCTTCCGGATCTGTGACAAGGGCAACCCCATGTAGAGAGCATTACAGTAGTCTAGTCTTGAGGTGATTATCGCATGGATCACTGTTGCCAAGTCATTGCATTCGGGGAAGGGAACCAACTGCTTGATCAGCTGGAGATGATAAAAGCCTGCCTTGGATCACTGGATTGCTATGAGGATAAATTTAATTATTTACTGAAGAAACATTTGGACTGTGCTTTTTTGGTGCAAGTATCCTCAAAGCTAAGAGGACGTGAACACATATGCTGAAATAATCAGTTAAACAGTCTAAGCAGTCTGGACTAGCCCCTGTGCCATGGATGCTGTCCCGTGCTCCTCGGAAGGAGGGCAGAATGAAGATGTGATCGGTGCTCCACCCTGTCACCACCTATTCCCCCCCCCTTCCGGAACTAGAGGGATCATACAGCAGTCTGGATTCTTCAACATGGGTATTGTCAGCAGGCTGCTGCCGCCGCCGCCAACAGGTCCTGGTATGGTTAATCAGGTCAGACTGTGTTCTACAACTTAGCATTGTGCCTGAGCTTCAGGGAGTCTTGCAGTCTCCTCAGCGTGCGTGTTCATATTTCTAGAATACAGTCTAAGCAAAACTAGATGGTTCACGCTACATTTGTCCATGTGAAGTAAGCATTATTCTGAATTATCTGTGGCTCTTTGTTTCAAATATCTTTTATAACTAACCCTAGCATAATTGTCCTTTGCAGGATGAATACTACCATTTATTGGCTGAGAAAATCTATAAAATTCAAAAGGAGCTAGAAGAAAAGCGGAGGTCTCGTTTACATAAGCAAGGGATCATGGGTAACCAGCCGGCCTTGCAGCCCCCAGGAGGGAGTCAGGCGGCCGGCATTCCACAGGTGACAGCAACGATGGCGCAGCCTGTGAGACCTCCCAGTAAGTACTTGCGAAGGGAGAAGGCAGAGTTTTTTAGTTTTGTATTTTTACCCCACTAATAGGCATTTCACAAGTATCTATTTTGGAAACATATACCCTCTCCTTTCTATCAATGATGGTATTCAAGACAACTTACAAAGAAACTATAAAATGGTGTCCAGGTAAAAACAGCATCTGAAGCAATGTATAGTGTCCAATTCTAAAGCAACAGGGAAAACCCCCTAAAAAACCAGAGGAGGGAGGCCTCAGTGATGTGACCCACAAGGCCCAATAGAAGCTGTACTGATATTTTCTGCCAAGGCAGTAGTCTCGTTTATCCAGACTTTTGGCTGAAAATATCAGTGCTGCTTCTATTGGGCCTTTTGGGTCGCATCTCTGAGGTTTCCTACTCTAGCTTTCTAGCAAAGAGGACGGAGCTGGGAATACGTCCCTCAGAAGAGTGTGCCACAAGCCAGACACAACTGCAGGAGAGGCCCTGCCTCACACTCGGAGGCACCTGTGCCAGCGCCTCCAGTTTGCATGCCAGCTGCCGTGCAGATCCCGAAGCCTCTGCCTATTGAGGGCTTCATCGGTGGAAACCAAGGCATCGGACTGTGCCTGGAAAGATGGGGGAGGAGGAGGAAGCCACAGCCCACTTGGGGTGACCCCAAGAGAGGTGGTCTGCCATTGCCCGCCTCTGCGTCTCGACCCTGGGGTGATGGATTCCTCGGAGGCCTCCCATCCAAATACTAGCCAGGGTCAACCCGCTCAGTTGGGCTAGCACGGGCTGTCTGGGACAGGGCAGGAAGATATTTGCATCCAGGCAAAATGTGCTAATTGTGTTTACCGAACTTTGGGCTAGTGGAATTTTCCCAAGACTCTTTAAAGGCAGCTCTGTGTATAAAGCATTATTAAAGTAATCAAACCTGGCCACTCCTAAAGCACAGGAAATGTAGCAAGATTATATAATATCTGGAAATTTTGAAGCCCCAGGGGGGAAAACCCACATCTGTTTGCTCTGTGTAGGTCACCGTACAGTCAGGGGAGTAGGAGCCAGGTCCCTCCAAGGAGCTGCACTTGTATTTGCTGGATCCCTTTGTACCCCGGGGGGTGGGGGAGAGGAATCCTCGTCCTTCCATCTGTGGTGTCTCCTCTTTTTCCCATCTCCCCCCCCCCCCCGAGATCCTGCTTAATATCCTTACCGCTTTCTCCGTGATGTAAGAACAGACATCTGGGTGAAGAGAATCCCCACTTGACGATGATGGGGGGGAGCCCCCCCTCCAGTGGCAGATGAGGCAACCCACTACCCCCCTGTTACTGTGGTGGGCCCTTCTTGCAACAGCAGGTAGAAGTGCCAAGGGTAGGGGTGTGTATGTCTCTCCTCTTGCGCTCGCTGGCAACTCCTGGCTATGTACCATTGAGAGAGAGCGGGTGCTGGCTTACAGGGAATGTGCAGAGTTCCTCCACGGGCCCGTCTGTCACTGGTGCTTCCGTGTGAGAGAGGGCCATCGGTACAGCTGCCATCCTGAGAGGGGAATGGCAGAGAAGGAAGAGTCACTGGCTGGCAGTCCCGGAGCCTGGGAGGGAGGAGCAGCCCAACGAGGCTCTGGGGAGTCCGGCTCCCGCCGTGGGGCATTGCTCCACCTGGGGCTGCGGCTGCTTTGTTTCCACGGCCAAGCGGTGTCCGCTTGTTAGGATGCTTCAGTGGGGTTTTTTGTTTGTTTTGTTTGTTTGGGGGGAGCTGAGTAAGTGTGTCCCACATATGGACTGGGGTCAGTCTCGTGAGGATAGTGGAAAGGGTTGCAGAAGAATTTGCAGCTGCCCTGCCTATGGAGGAAGGAAGGCGCCAGCCATATGAGAAGACCTACCTCCAGGGATGGGGAAGTTGTTTTCTGTTAGAAAAACTGAAAATAGGCCCAGTACTTGAAAGAGCATTGCACTCCGTGTTATCGTAGTGCATGTAGTCAACCCTGGCCTTGCAGTGTACTTTTTTCCTTCTTGTGCTCCTCTTTTAAACCCTCCAGGTGTCTTGGATTTCATTGAGGACTGAGCCTGCAGGCCTTTCCCTCTAAAATCCCCATTCTGAGCATTGCCTTGTCGCGTGCAACGCAGGCAAGGCGCACTGTGGAAGTGGGTTTGTTGCTTGTCTTCTGGCCTGTTAGTCATTACTGGACCTGCCGTCAGACAAAAGAGGTCTTGCTCTGGGTTCTGCCAGTCCAGAGCAGGTCCTTTCAAGAGATGAGGGAGCAAAGAAACATCCAGCCACACATACACACACACACACCCAGGTTTCTCTGCCCCTTTTACTTGCTGCAGCTCCCTCCAGAGGAGCACAGGCACTTGTTCTGTTTCCCGAGGAAGACAAACGGAGGCTGGACAGCTAAGGTGGCTTCAGCCGCAAATGTTCAGCAGCAGGAGGAACTGATTTTTGACATTTTGGTGTGCTTGCTTTGTAGTGCTAGTAGCATAATTTCTTAGTTCTTTTTTAAATGAAATCATCAAAAGTAACCGGATCTTGTGTGCTTACAGACGGACCGATGCCAATGCCAAACGTGCCTATGAGCCGCATGCAGGTCTCTCAAGGTATTTAACGTCCACTATTTGCTACTTAGCCTTTCTCTCTGTGACACCCACCGGTGCTGGGGGTGGAGAATGTATTTTGCCTCTTGTGTGCCAATGAAAGTGATAGAAAGCATGTTTTGTCTTGGGAATCCATGCCAATAGCCATGCCAATGGTCACATTTAACAAAGTGGCCTAAGATCACAGTGGGATGGCACCGGGACTTCTTGGAATGCGTCTGTGAAGCAGTGGTGGTTCCAGTGCCTTGAACTTTGGTCAAGGTCCTGCCCTGTTTGGGGGGCTTCTGCAGTCCAAGGGCTGACACCTTATCAGCAGAAAATTGTAAGCTTTGTAAGGATATTGGAAACTGTCAGTCATTACAGCCCCCTCAATTCAGCAGCAAGAGTAAGCCAGCGTAAGGTGGTCCACACAGGCCCTTGAAACTGCAGTGGGGAGAGGGGAGGCACTGAAGACAGCTGTCAGTTGCCACAGTCCCTCCCCCCCCCAGCCCCCCGCTTGTCTCCAGAGAAGTCGAAAGGAGAGGAGAAAAAAACTGCTCCCCCTCCATGGCACTCCTTAGCTCGTGGGCACTCCCTGTTTCCGTGCTGCTTCCTCAGATCATGGTATGCTTCCCAGCTGTTTGCAGTGGGAAGGGCAGTCCTGCTGGGATACATGAGCAACAAAGGAATGGATGAAGAGAAGGAAATGGACTGCTAGGGCTTTATTGGGGGACCTTCCAGTCTCCAGTATTGCACTCCTCAGCAGAGATATGTTCTTCTAAGTCCAGTGAAATCAACGTGCTTCAGAGGATGTAACTCTATTTAGGATTGCACTGTAAGTTACGTTGGATGTGAAACAAATACAGGAGCATTTCCATCCAGGACTTTGATCAGGATTTAAACCAGGGGTCTGCACCTGTGGCTCCAGATCCAAATGTGGGTCAGTATAAAACCAAACATGACTGTTTAAAAAGCAAATGAAATCCGTAAATTAAGGTACAAGTGGAGGGGAGTAGGTAGAATGCTGGAATCAGCCACGTGTAAAGGGAATGGCAGGCAGAGATGTTTATGGGATGGAAGAGCTTCTTACAGATGATTTACAGAAAGGGAAAGATAAAGGCGAACTGTAGCCAGCAGTCCCAGTGCATTTGATGTGCAGATTTATGCACATTGGGTTTGGGGGTGTTTAATGAGGACTGACTGTGAGACCCCCCGGGGTTTGCCACTTTCTATTAAAGACCTCCCCATGACCAGTGTTCAGGCCGCAGACACTTTGTGGATTATGTCAGCAAGGTTGCACATTTGTAGTCTGGCAAAGGAACTTTGCCATTCTAGCCATTTGTTGAACTCTTGCTCTGAATTCCAACGTAGTTCAGCTTTTTAATTATAAGAGGTTGTGGACCCCTGACTTAAACCTCTGACTCTATCAGAAACGATGATCAAAGCCCAACTCAGTTAATGAGGCTCTCTGAAACAAAAGGAAGACCGGGAGATGACAGAACGGCAGAGAACGAGCCCTGGCCAGCCCAGACTTCTTCCTGTCCTGGGCACCTAGGCCCGCCACTCACAGCCTTCGTTTACTTGTCAGCTTTCAACCAAAGTCTGTGTTTGTGGTGTATTTTCTTGGATTTTGGTGGGTTACCCAGACCCATGTTAATCAGACTTCTGGACTAATTTTGGAATAGAACCTGGTTTGGAACTCTGGCTGACTGTCTTCTCCCAGAGGGTGATGGCAACCCTGTGGATCATGTGGGACTTTGTGGCCACTGTTCCGTACTTCTGCCCCTGGTATCCTTCTGGTCACGCTGAACAAGATGCATTCCAGGTGGGGGGATGCCATTCAGCCTGGCAGTGTAGTGCTGTGGGACAGCTGAGTCAACAGCATTCGACCCTGTTGGTGCTAAACAGCACGGCGGACAGGCAGTCCGAAAGGTCTGCAGGGAGTGCCTGGAAGCCACAGTGGGTGGGATGAGAGCTCAACACCAGGTGGAGGTTAGTGTCCTGTGGGTCCCTTCTGCTCCAGCATTGTCCTGGAGGGGGTGGCACTCTTGAAGGGAGAGGGTTGCGTCTCGCAGGTGCTGTGAGATGCGTGCCTTTAGGTGGAGGCTCAGGTCTCCTCTGTGGCTTATAGTACCATTAGGCAACTTTGGTGGAAGCACTGTCCGGGCTCCCTTCTTGACGGATAGGATCATTTGAAATGTTTACGCCCTGCCTTTTTTCTTTGCATATAACAAAAAGAGCAAAGCCGCTGGAAAGCCTCCCTCTGCGTCAGTTCTCACCTATGCTTATTATTATAGATGAGCCTTCAAAGTCCTGATGCCTGCCCAGCACTCTCCCACTATCCAGTCACCACCGTGATAGTAATTAACACAGGCTTGCAGCTGATATTCTGTCTCTGTCTGTCTCTGTCTGTCTCTCTTTTTCTTTCTCTGTGTCTGTCTCTCTGTCTCTCTCTCTCTCTCTCTCTCTCTCTCTCTCTCTCTCTCTCTCTCTCTCTCTCTCAACATTCTGGATTTCAACTAGGAAGGTTTTTGAATCCTTACAAATGACACAAGAAAAAACTAGCAAGGAGCAGCTACAGTTTAGTCAGTTCGTCAGTATCTCTTAATTTTGAGATTTTGCATGCCTCTTGGGCATGCTTCAATTGAATGGTTAGATTGGAGCTTAGAGTGTACATACACTTTGTATGACATCAACACAAATTTGCTTGGAAAGGATATAAAAAACTATTGCTTGAGTCCTTCCTTTTTTGAGCTTCAAAGCTGACCTTAAAAAGTAACTTAGATTTTCTTCTCTCGTTAGGCATATGATTGGCTGCAGATTTAAAAGATGGAAGGCAAAGGCAGCCTCTTTGATTCACTGTCATGAAATGCATTTCAACATAGGTTGGCTCCTTCATTGTCAGAGGTTGCTGACCTCTGGCCTCGTCCAGTAATAGCCCTGCGCCACACTGGCTCTCGCGGCCCTTGGGCTTCTGCTCAAGCCAAGGTCAGGACAGGTGGCTCACATCTTCAGTGGAGAAATGTTAATCGCATGCAGGTATTTCTCCAAGTGCCACACACCCTCTGCAGCATTGAAGTGTGTGTGTGGGGGGTCCTCTCTCTCTCTCTCTGTAAAGCAGCTGTCTGGTCCTTCCCTTTGATGCAGGAGAAATGGGCACGTTTGACTGTAGTTCTCGCCACAGAGTAAAACCTCATTTTCTCGCAAGTGGGACTACACAGAGCCAGCAAGGGAGAAGACAGAGGGGCTACCGGTTTTCAAGTGGCTCTTTGTACAGTCTGCCTTCCCTACTGTAACAGCTTCTCCTGTTTATGGTTACATAAGAGTAAGGGAATAAATGCCTCTGGTAATTTGTTGATTCCTTCCTTTGAAGTGCTTGGCATTGTGGTAAAGAGTTTACCAAGGAATATACAGTTAATAAAGAGTTAATGTTTGGAAGAGAGGCCATCGGTCTCCTGGGGATGTCTCTGTGGAGGAACCAGGAAGAGTTGCTAAGATGGGAGCTGGACATGGTTGCGCTGAGGGCCTCCTGGCCCAAGCTGTGTGAAATGGAAATGAGCCTGCGTGGTGGCTGGGCCCGGAGGACCTTCCCTCGCCAACTGGTGCCCAAGATGGTGGGCAGGTGGGAAGGGGGTGGAAGCACCCTGTGCTCCAGCCTGCGGAAGCTTCCACAGTTAAACCGGCATGTGTGCATATTCCCTTTGTGGAACGGACCCAGAACTACTTGACACATAGAAGTTGCCAAGAAGTTCCACTCCTGCTGATATCAAGCAGTAATGCAACCTGTGGGTATGCCAGTCAATGAACAATCAGCAAGAAACCTTTTTGCACAATTAAGATTTCCACCTTCGGTTCCTTGGCTAAGTTTCTGCTGGTGCCTCCTCAGCTTGCTTTCACATCTAATTAACCACTGATTGTTGTTGTTGTTAAAAGCAAGAGCATGACACTCTCATGTTTTGTCCTGGTCTCTACCATCACATTTGCTCTCCCGCAGTGTGTGGGGTGAGTTCTGCCGCAGCGTTCGTTTCAGTTGTTAATGCCGAGGGTACCCCTGGGCCCAAGCGGCATAAGTAACTACCACCCAGCAGCCAACATTCCACTCCTGAGCAAAGTGCTCTGATGGGTGGTGACGGCACACTTCCCGCTGGTCTGGTAGGGGACAGATTATTCAGGCCTCGGTTTGAGACAGAAGTGGCCTCTGTCGCGCCCTGACCAACTAACTTTGCCGGGAGAGTGACCGGGGTGTTGGATTCTCCTGGGTCTCTTGGTCTCCGCCACCATCCTCCACCATGGTATCCTGGAGAGGATGGCTGGGTTGGGAGTGGGAGACTCTGCTTCTTCGGTTGGTCCAAAATCTGGCAGCTTGCTGCCCACTTGCTTCTGGGCACACTTCAAAGTGCTCTAAATGACTTGGGGCTGCCTTATTCCACACATTTGGCAGCATCCTGTTCTCAGGCCCTGCTTTCTCGGCCTCTGCTTGCCAAGAGGAGGCTGGTGGTGACCAGACAGAGGGCTCTTCCCAGTGATGGCATCTTACCTTGGGGATGCCCTCCCCCTTGAGGCCCGGCCGTGCTGTCCTTTAGGCCCACCGTGGCAAAACGTTTCTTTCCACCCTGGCTTTTAACTGAGGAGTTCTTTCTTTTTTCAGTTGCTTTTATGGACCGCTTCTCCTCTGCGGACTATTTTATGGATATCATTTTAGGATGCTGTACATTCTTTTGTGCTGTTCGTGTGCCCCAGCTCCTTTCTACAGCTTGTTTTATTATTGAGAATTCTTCCTGTCCTGTTCAGGCAGGCCTCCGGCAAGGCAGAAGACACATTTTCCAAATACATCAGTGTCTAGATTTGTATATCGAGACGTGGCTGGGTTCCTTGCTCCTAACGAGCTGTTCTGGGGGTGCATTTTGCAGGAATGGGAGTGAATCAGTTTAACCCTATGTCCATAGGGAATGTCCAGATGCCGCAGGCACCCATGGGACCCCGTGCTGCTTCTCCAATGAGCCATCCTGTCCAGATGAACAACATGAGCGCCGTTCCAGCAGTTAGTATCTTTTTTGCCTCATGTTTTTGTGTAAAAAATAACTTTTATAATGCTTTGGAAGGACAACAAGGCTATCTTCCGTTCTTTCGTATGCAGGGACTTTTGGATTAACTAAGGTATTCAGACAGTAGTCTCTTTGTCTGCTGTGCCAGATTAACTTTTTATGTTTCAAATATAATTATTCAGTTTGCTTAGTTATGTATACCCTGCTTTTCTCACCAATGGGGACCCAAAGTGGCCTCCTCCCTTTTAATCCTCACAACAGTCCTGTGGGGTTGGTTAGAGGCTGAGGGAGAGAGAGTGGCCCTAGATTACCCAGCGAGTTTCCTTGGGAGGGTGTAATTAGCACCTGGGTCTCCCAGATCCTAATTCAGCACTCTAACTGTTACACCATGTTGGTTGGTAAAATACATTTTCCAATCCAGTATGGTGAAAATTTTGGAAGAGAGTTAGGTAACATCAGAGGGGTTTGGGGGAAGGGGGGAGGCTGTGATATCCAGGTCCATAGGTTATGCCAAGTCACTGTGTTCTGATTTCCGGGTTTGTTTCTTCATGATATGTAAACAATTTAAAGTGCCTCTTGTATTTTATATATTTATGCACTTCATTTATATCCAAATCCTGTTTGGTTCAGAGAAATGCTGAAATATAGCTTTCGGCATTTGGACATGCCTCCTTTCCCTCCTCCCTTTGGAATGGCTTCCCCTACGGGCACCCCTTTGGCACCCCTGTGGGCCGGGTTCTGACTGCCGGTCGTTTGCCTTGTGTGCCAGGTGGCCATGTCTCCCTCGCGGATGCCCCAGCCCCAGAGCGTGATGGGAGCCCATCCGAGCAGCCTGCTGGGCCAGGCCTCCGCCCAGACCCAGTTCCTGCCGCAGAACCCGTTTCCTGCCTCCACCGGAGCCATGAATGTCAGCAGCGTGGCCATGGGGCAGTCAGCAGCGCAGGCAGCCGGGTCACAGGTCAGCAGAGACGTGTGGTGGTTGGGACATGTTTTGTTCAGCATTTCTGTTGTCTGTACTTATTTTTTTGTTGCCTTGTTTACATTTTTAAAAAATACATGAATACTGTGCACATTGAAGAGTATCCCTAAATCCTAAACAAACACAAAAAAGAACATGATCCATCAAAATAAAATATATCCATATGCTTTATATGAATACTGGTAGAATAAAGTTTGAGTCCAATGGCACCTTTAAGTCCAACAAAAAGTTTTATTTAAGGTGTTCGCTTTAGTGTGCAAGCACACTTCCTCAGACAAATTGAAACAAAATTTCCTCAAGCCTTGCATACAGGAAGAGGGGTGTGTGTGTGTGTGTGTGTGTGTGTGTGAGAGAGAGAGAGAGAGAGAGAGAGAGAATGTCAGGATGGACCAGTTAGAGTTAAGATGCACAAGTGAACCTGAGATTGGATCAAGGCAGCAAGATCAGTGAATGGCAGCAAATTAGCACACAGATGTGAGTGCTAACAAACAGATGTGAGAATGAAGCCTGAGTCCAGTGGCACCCCCAAGACCAACCGTACTCAGCCCTGGGTACATGCGAGAACAGAGAGACTCTGCATGTATAGGTGCATACTTCTTCAAATACACTGAAACAGTCTTCCTCGAATATTAAAAGACGCCTGCTCCTTGGGAGGAAAGCGATGGCGAACCTAAACAGCATGATAAAAAGTAGAGACATCACCCTGCCAACAAAAGTCCGCATGGTCAAAGCAATGGTATTCCCAGTAGTCATGTATGGCTGCGAGAGTTGGACTATAAGGAAGGCCGAGCGCAGAAGAATAGATTCTTTTGAACTATGGTGCTGGAGAAGACTCTTGAGAGTCCCTTGGACTGCAAGAAGAACAAATCAGTCCATCCTCAAAGAAATCAACCCTGACTGTTCCCTGGAAGGCCAGATAATGAAACTGAAGCTCAAATACTTTGGCCACCAAATGAGAAGGGAGCACTCACTGGAGAAGACCCTGATGCTGGGAAAGATTGAAGGTCAAAGAAGACGGGGACGGCAAAGGACGAGATGGTTAGACAGTGTCATCGATGCAACGAACATGAAGTTGAGCAAACTTCAGAGGATGGCGGAAGACCGGAGGGCCTGGAGGGAGCTGGTCCATGGGGTCGCAAAGAGTCGGACTCGACTGTGCGACTGAACAACAACAAAAACTACCTGTATGTATGGACTCTGGCTTCGTTCTCACATCTGTTTGTTAGCACTGACTTTTGTGTGCTAATTTGCTGCCATTCAATGATCTTGCCGCCTTGATCCAATCTCATCTTCACTGGGGCTTCCGGTTGGGGAAAAAATGGCAATCTGACGCACCTTGCGACCGTGCAGGGTGGACGGGGGCTTCTCCTGACAGTTTGGGCTATTTTACAGCCCAACGCAACCTTCCCCAGGGAGGGGGAGAGTCAAGCAAGCATCGAGAGCCGAGAGAGAGTTGAGGTTGGTGCGATCAAGCCTCGGAAGAGACTTGTTTTGCACTTTGATCTCCTCTCCCAAAGAGGGTGTTGCATTCATCGCTACAGGAGCCTGCCGAGCTGAGAATTCAGTTTAAAATCGCCATTACCCGATCTCATGGACAGTGGGGGGAAAAATTGAACTGATTGAAATAGTGCGACGACCAAATTAAAGAAGCAAGGTAACAACTTTAATTTTTACTTACTGGGTGAAAGCTGGCAACGTAGATAAAAACATCCGGAAAAGTATTTGTGGACAGTGAATAAGAATTGAGCAAAAAATTGTTGAAAAGTCAATCCCAAAGCAAGGAAAACAGCGTTTAAAAACTTTGTTGTGCATTCCTGTGGTGTTGAGAAAAGATAGCGAATAGAAACTCACGCTGAGGATCGCGAGAGTGGGGCTTGACTAGGGGAAAGAGAAGCCAAAACTCTCCCCTAGATAAGCAGGGAGGAGCAGCTGTGGCCGAGTCGCAAGAACCGGAAGTAGACGGAGGGAGAAACCTGTGACATCGGAAGCTGCAGGAGAGACATCGGACAGCAGAGAACGGACCGGAAGAGGAGCGGACGACGTCAAACTACAAACAAGCAGGAAGACGCCGGGGGACGGATTAAAGCAGCGGACCAGGCTGATGGAACAGAGGATGACAGAGGCAATTCAAGAGATGGGAAAACAAATGAAAGAATTGCTAGTCTCGGAAGTTGCTGAATTAAAAAAAGAAGTAGGAGAAATGGGAGATAAATTAGAAAAAGAAGTAGGAGAATTTAAAAAAGAGCTCCAAATTTGTCGCAGAAATCTTCTGAAATAGATCAAAAAATGCAAGAAATCTTCTGAAATAGATCAAAAAATGCAAGATGTCACCCAAAAAGTGGAAGCAGTAGCAAAAGACCATAAGATGTTGGGTACAATGATGGACTGCAGAGCTATGCAAACACACTTAAGGCTGAGAGGAGTGGAAGAACAACTAGATGATAAGAAGTAGAGTGATTGCAGCCATTCTTAAAGATGAAGAGGTGGATGAGACAGAATTACACTTTGATTTAATCTACAGAGTGAACTCAACCTATGCAACACAAAAAAATTTACCAAGAGATGTCATTGTGCAGTTGGTTACCAAGAGGATGAAGGAACTCATTATTAAGAAGCAATATACAGTACCTTTTGTAATGGATGGAAAGAAAATAATGGTAATGAAGGAACTGCCAAGACAGTTTTTGCAAGACAGGAAAAAAATTAAGAAGCTTGCGGATAAGTTGAGAGGTCTGAACATAAGGTATAGATGGGAGATACCGCAAGGACTGAGTTTTACTTATCAGAATCAGAGATACACGATTAAGACCTTGAGTAGAATGGCAGAATTTATGTATGAGTTTGATAAGGACTTTGGAGACAAGTAAAAGGAAAATATGATGGATTTCAAAGTATTCTCATGGAATGTAAATGGACTAAATTCACCCAATAAAAGAAAAATTGTGAGACATTGGCTAGGGAAACAAAAAAGTGATGTGATTTGTCTACAGGAAACTCATATTAGAAAACAAGATTTTAAATATTTGGCGGCTAAACAATTAGGTGAAGAATTTTATTCATTGGCAACAAAAAAGCACAGAGGAACTGTGATATATGCAAAAAAAGAGCTGGAACCAAAAGAAATTTTTTAAAGACAAAGAAGGAAGATATATAGCAATAGAAATAAAGGTGCAGGAAAAGAAGATTTTGATCGTAAATATTTATGCCCCCAACAGGGCAAAAGAGACTTTTTTTTAAAGAATTGACACAGGATCTGGACCAAGTGGCATATGAGCAAAACCATAATAGCAGGTGATTTCAATGGGACAGTAGACTACAAATTAGATAGGAAATCACAAAAAAAGATGAAAATTGTGGAAAACTGCCAAAAGCTTTT
The DNA here is from genome assembly GCF_001447785.1 of Gekko japonicus. Taxonomy (NCBI): domain Eukaryota; kingdom Metazoa; phylum Chordata; class Lepidosauria; order Squamata; family Gekkonidae; genus Gekko; species Gekko japonicus. Next base: position 3,711 of record NW_015164327.1, on the reverse strand, counting down.
TTTGAGTTGGCAAAGCAAGAGCGGGTGGAAGATGTATGGAGGAAATGGAACCCCGACTTTACATTTTATTCAAACAGACATGACTCTTTTTCAAGAATTGATATGATATGGGCAATGGGAGAATTAGTTTTAAAGACAAAGACAATTGAAATAATGCCAAGACAAAATTCAGACCATAATCCAAAAGTTTGGAAAATGAAAGGAGAAAGGAAGAAACCAAGATGGAGAATAAATGAAGATTTATTGGATCAAAAAGAGATTGTAGAGATTGTAAGTAAAGATACTAATCAGTTCTTTCAAACGAATATGACACAAGATATGCCGATCCAACTGGTATGGGATACATACAAAGCAGTAATTAGAGGTCTTTTAATATCTTTAAATAGCAAAGAAAAGAAAAAGAGACTGGAACAGCAGAATAAGATTATGGAGCAATTACGGACAAAAGAGGCAGAATTAAAGAAGCGACCAGGAAAAAAGAAAATAATAAGGCAGATACAAATTTTACAAGAACAATTAAATGCCTTTTTAAACCAAAAACTTTATTGGAATTTGAAAAAATTACAGCAAAAATCCTTTGAAGGGGCAAACAAGCCAGGGAAATATTTGGCATGGCAATTGAAAAAAATAAAGGAGAGGAACATTATAACTAAGATTGTGAAGGTGGAAAGGAATTAGTAGACATGAATGGAATCAAAAGAGCGTTCTTTAAATACTATGTAAATCTTTTTGCAAAAAAGAAAGTGGACAAAAATAAAATAAAAGAATATCGAAGATGGGGAAAGCTCCAGGATTTGATGGCTTTTCAGCAAAATTTTATAAGAAAATTAAAGAGGAGCTGATAACCAATTTTTGAACTTTTGATGAATAATATTAGAGAAACGAAGAAAGTTCCAGAAACATGGAAAGAGGCTACAATCTCACTTATACCAAAAGAAACACAGGATTTAACAAACGTAAAAAACTACAGACCAATTTCACTTCTGAACAATGATTATAAACTATTTGCCAAAATAATTTCGGAAAGATTGAAGTTATACTTACAAGAAGTTATAGACGAAGGACAAGCTGGATTTTTACCTAATAGGCATATAAAGGACAATTTAAGGACAATGA
>NW_015164327.1:0-1421 GCF_001447785.1 Gekko japonicus | reverse complement strand
AGTATTGACTAGGTGGCAAACGAAAATTTCAAAATTTGTTTGGGGTGGGAAAAAACCAAGAATTAAAATGAAGATTCTTTGTGATGCGAAAGAAAGAGGAGGACTCCAATTACCGAATTTCAGATTATACCATGAAGCGGTATGCCTAACTTGGTTGCAGCAATGGATTACATTAGAAAATAAGAAAATGTTGGCGTTAGAAGGCCATGACTGCAAGTTTGGATGGCATGCTTACTTATGGTATGAAAAGGCAAAAACGGATGGGTTTTTTAAACATCATTTTATCAGGAGAGTACTTTTTGATGTGTGGACGAAATATAAGCAGTTTTTCTCGGATGACAGATCACTTTGGATGGTTCCGTTGGAGGTAATAAAACCATATCTGAGTTATAAGGGAGAAAATTGGATACAGTATAAAGATGTGTTAAAAAAGGAGGGAAAGTCGTTTGTATTAAAAATGGAGGAGGAAGTGGCGTTCAAACATGGTTGGTTAGAATATAGGCAAATAAATGAACTATTTAAAAGAGACAAAAAAACTTTTGGTTTTAGAGGCAAAAATAATGAGATGGAGGTTGTATGGATCTTCTTCGTGGTCTCTGTGCTTCACACCAATGGGTGTTTAGTGCGCACGCGTTGAACCAACCGGTGCTGTAGCAAGCTCTCTTCAGAGGACATTTCGCGCCGGTTTACCTCAGGCAAGCGCAGGAACTCAGTGCGCATGCCCAGAGGGGCGGGCGCGGAGATCCCACCAGTTCTCTTTCTACCGCCACGTTGAAAGGATCGACTTTGCTCTCCTCCGACTGGTTTTTGCTGTACTTGCCTTCGGGCCTTTAGCTCTTCTTCTTTCCTTTATTTTTGGACTGTTCTTTGTTCTTTCTCTTCAAGTACAAAACAAAAAAAAGAAAAAGAAAAAAGGATTATTTTTGTTTGTTTTCTCCTCAGTTGTGAGGAGATTTCTCCTCAGGCCGTTGGGCCTTTCGCTCTCTCACACGACCTCCCGCTATTTTATTTCCCTGTCGTTCTTCCGCCGTATGGAAGAAAAACAACGAAAGGGAAAAAAGTGGGGGTTTTTTAACCGCTGTCGTAAGTGCGGTAGCAAATTGGCCCCCCCCGACGGCCATAAGCTCTGCCTTTTTTGTTTGGGAGAAGGACACAAACCGGAGACTTGTAGTCACTGCGCGAAGTTCTCTAATCAAACCAAGAAGAATCGCGCTGCTCGGTTAAAGGTTGCGCTTTTAGAGTCTGCCCTTCATCCGCCGTCAACCATGGAAGACTTACCTACTACATCAAAAAAATCGATCGATGCCAACCGATCGACATCAAAAAAATCAACGTCGAAGTCTACTGCCTTGGGTACGTCTACAGAGTCTGCTAAGACTAAAGGTACAAAAACTGCTACTGCTAAACCTCCTAAATCGACG
>NW_015164326.1:83725-100521 GCF_001447785.1 Gekko japonicus | reverse complement strand
GTCACCAATCTCATTGAGTCTTTGGGCACTTTTGGAATTCTGAGAAATGATGGTGGATGGTCCCATTAAATGGCTGGTCCAACCTCCCACAGCAATCACAAAATGGCTGCCATGGGTGAGGGGGGCAATCACAATATGTTTGGAGGTTCCAAGCCAAGCATCCTATGATGGGAGCAGCTGTTTCCACTTGGGGGCTCCTGGCAGATCTAAAGGTGATGATGATGATGATGATGAGTAGGTTTTTTATATCCCACTTTTCTCTACCTTTAGGAGTCTTAAAGCAGTTTACAAGCACCTTCTCCTTCCTCTCCCCACAACAGGCGCCTTAGTGGGGCTGAGAGAGTTCTGAGAGAATTGTGACTGGCCCGAGGTCACCTGGGTACTCTAGAGAACATTTTACTCCAGTGAGGTGGAGGGAAGCCAGGACTGGTTGTTTGCTTTGGGAGAAGAGATGCTTTGGAGATGAAGTAAGTGGGCGCCAAGAAATACGAGTATATCAGAAAGCATCCACAAGTCCCATGCTGGGGACCACTAGTTTATTATAACATGTAATGCTGATTCATTGATGCACAGAGAACATTGAAATAAGCACACATTTTGTAGGGGGATTGGAGTGAGGATATGGAATAGGACATGTAAATAAATAATCATCAATATGATTAGCACAAGGGTTTATTTGAGTTGAAACCACAAGGACGACAAATGAAACCACAAGTATGAAAAATTAGCAGCCAGCTATTTTCAGTGTATTCTGTTTCAAATGGATTTTATTCTAATAGGGCCATCAATCTGTTACGGCCGTGGCTCAGTCAACTCTGTGATTTTTAACTAAATAATTAGCAGGTTAAGCTCACTCCGTCATGCGGCAACTCGGGTTCAAAAAACTGGTCTACTGGATTGTACTTACTGCCATGCTTGCTACCCTGTTCAAAAAACTCTGAGACCCTGGTGAAGCAGCGCTTTGCAGAAGACAGGCTGATTTCCCCTAAGAGCCAGTTTGGTGCGAGAGCCAGTTTGGTGTAGTGGTTAAGAGCAGAGGACTCTAATCTGGAGAACCGAGTTTGATTTCCCACTCTTCCACATGAAGCCAGCTGGGTGATGACCTTGGGACAGTCACAGTTCTCTCAGAGCTGTTCTCTTAAAAGCAGTTCTCTCAGAACTTTCTCAGCCCCACTTACCTCACAGGGTGTCTGTTGTGGGGAGAAGAAGTTAAGATGACTGTAAGCTGCTTTGAGACTCCGAGTGAAGGGTGGGGTATGAATCTAACGTCTCCTCCTCCTCCTCCAACTTTGTTCCTTGGTGTGCTTAATAATTCTCCCTTTAATAACAGTTTCTGCAAGAAAACTCACTTAGGCCAATTACATGAGCTCTCTCTCACACTTACCCTCCTTTACAGGATACTTGGGAGAGAGAAAAATAAGGGAGGACATGTATGCTACCATGATCTCCACGAGGGAGGATGGGTTAAATATACATAAATAAGAAATCCCCTAAGAAGTCTTGCTAATTTCACCAAAGTAGGGATCAGTTTGTGAAAGTGCAAGGGGTTTGGGCTTTTTGCCACCTGCATATGTGTTATATCAATTGTTGATGTGTTCTACATTTCCCCCATATGTCACACATTGTTTAAAAGGTCATTCTCACCTGTCAAAGCATAACTTCTAGAAACTACAATCCTGTGCATATTTGCTTAGAAGTTTCACCTCAAACCTGATCAGGCTGCATAAATGTTAAAATGTACAGGTTTATTTTGGATTGGCTTCCAGTCTACTAATTTGCTCTGTGGGATTCCTCTCTCTCGTAGCTTCTGAAGCCAATGCTGATGCCTGTTCAAATTTGCATGTTGACAAACTGCATGTAGGCCATTCACATTTAGGGAAGCTCTCAGGGAATGCGTCCCAAAATAAACTCTGTGATGTTTCCCGGGCCAGCTTCAAAACAGTTGACAGAACCATTTATAGGAATAAAGATTAAAGGTGCGTCATAAATTTGAGTACAAGCACTATTAGAAAACCCTGTCAAAGCTTTCAAAGACATCCATGTTTCCATCCCATTCTTATCATCCCTTGACTTGATTTTACTTATTCTCAGGATCTGAAATTTTTGAAGATCGCTTCTGCCGTGCTCTTCTCCTCAGGTGGTTCCTATTTATTTCACACAGTTCCTATTTTGGGGCCCTACCCTAGTAAATTACTGCCTCTATTTTGACCATATTTTTGCCTTCTGAGGATGCCATGTAAATGGTTAATGTGAATTATTGGCATTACTCAGGATTTAGCTTGCTTCAAGTACAAAATCTCCAGAGGGTCATTTCCTACCCCATACTGGAGGGGTGGCTTTGTCCACTGTTATGTATTGGGACTGGAACATTCCAGGACTGTTTCTATCAGAGACTGGCTGAGCTTGGAGGTATAGAACAAAAGCCCACCAGGACTCTGGAGGTGGTCAATGAGGAATTAATGGTTCTGACCATGGCCTATTGTTGGTAGCTGTTTGGGGAAGTGGGTGGAGTTTAGGGTTCCCAAATCGGGGCGGGGGGCGGGGAATCCACCGCTTTGACGGCCCGATTTTTGACGGGACGAAAATCGGGCCCGGGGGAAATCCCACCCCCGCATGCGTGTCACCCGGAAGTGACGTCGCACACTGGGGGCGGGGCCACGCCATTTGAGGGAAAAACAAAGAGTTTCCCCCTCAAATGGCCTGGCCCCGCCCCCAGCGTGCGACGTCACTTCCAGGTGATGTGCACGTGGCGCGTGTGCACGACCAGGACGCCGGCCAGGAGCCCCCCGCTCCCGGCCAAAAAATTTTTGGCAACCCTAGTGGAGTTGCATGCTATTTAAACAGGGCCGTTGCCCTGGCTTTTCGCTTTTTGTTCTTGTAGAATCGCTAATAGAGGAGAGCTGATCACTAAGCTTGGATTCAGTCCATCCATGGAACCCAGTATTTAACATTCACATATCCCATAAAAAGAAGAGGAGATAAAGCAGAAAGTGGGATATGGCCATTGAGAACTTCATGCGCTGTGGCTAATTGCATGGGACATTGCAGCAAGCATCGTATGCAGCTGCGCTATATGGATGTTACCTAATTTTGTGGTATCTTGGTGGATAGGTGTGTTGGTCTGAAGCAATAGAATGAAGTCTAAGTCCAGCAGCACCTTTAAGACCAACAAAGTTTAATTCTGGGTGTAAGCTTTCATGTGCACACACACTTCTTCGTATTCAGTATCTGAAGAAGTGTGCATGCACACAAAACCTTATATCCAGAATTAAACTTTGTTTGTCTTAAAGGTGCTGCTGGACTCCAACTTTGTAGTATCTAGTTTGATTCAGGGAGGTTCAAAGACTCTCTGAAGAGATCATTTATACGAATGCAAATTGTTTGTATAGCCATGTTAATTTTTCAGAAGTGTAAATGTTTTTGGAATGGGCATTCTTACATTGCTGTACTTCTCCATCCGGCATCTTTGTGTTCAAAATAGAGTGGGAAGAGGCGTTTCAATCCTGCTTCTGAATGGGATAAGCAGCATGGTTTCTCTCTGCCCTCAAAAACCAAATGGGCTAGTCTGTCGTTGCCAGGCTGCTCAGTGTTTGGGTCCAGGTCCCAAATACTTTATTCATGCTCTCATGCTTCTTTGCCAAGACTGCCCCTCTTGCATCCTTAATGCTAGGCATCACAATAAGGAGGTAGCATAGTTTTAAACAGGAGCTGCAGGGACAACTTCCTTCCCCTTTGTTATGGCACACACTAAAGCCTGGAGTGGACTACAGCAGTCTAAAACACTGGCCTGGATGATAGAAATAGACCGCAGGGCTCTTTTTGTAGCAGGTACTCATTTGCATATTAAGTGACACACCCCTAATGTAGCCAATCCTCCAAGAGCTTACAGTAGCTCCTGTAAGAAGAGCTCTGTAAGCTCTTGGAGGATTGGCTACATTAGGGGTGTGTGACCTAATATGCAAAGGAGTTCCTGCTACAAAAAGAGCACGGCACTTGCCACAAATACCACAGTCTCCTCCCCCACCTGCCTGCCCATTACACCTGACCGGAAAAAATCCTGAAATATCAAAGAGGGGCTTTCTTTGGTTACCTCCATCTTGCTGGTGTAGTGGGGGAAGCTGCCTGGCTTGTTCTTGCAGCCTTGCTCGTTTCCCCTCTCAGCTCCCAAAGTTAAGTGTGTTCATGTTCAATTTTTATATTTTATTAGACTGACCTCCAAAAGCAGGATCGATAATGATCTCTGAGGTAAATCAGTATAGGCCCAGACTACAGTGTATATGTTTTCACACAATTGAGAGTTTCTTAAGCTTTTCACAGTCTTAGAATCTTTAAGATGAGAAGCTTTTGTTTCAATGTTTCCCAAACACTCTGGTATACTTTAACTGACTCTTCAGGTTTTAGCAGGCAGTCTCTAAACGCACCAGACCAGAGACCACTCCACTCCTTAGACCTATCTCCCTTTTTAACTGGGTAGGGAATCCCTTCTCTCACTAGAAGATCTTTCCCTTTTTCTGGCCCAAATGGGAGTCTTCACCGATCTACCCACTCCTCCTGCCAACCTTCCCAGTTCTCTATCTGTGTTAAACTGCTCTCAGTCAGGGCTAAACACAAACTCAGTCAGCACCCAACTCTTCTTGATAAGGGCTAGACTCAGACTGAATTCTCCTCAGCATTCAGTTCTGGTCTCCATCTGCTCAACTCACATCTGCTCAACTCAGATTAACCAATCAATTTCCTTTGAGTAGCCTGTCACTCAAGGTCCTCTGGCTCTGTGAGGCATTAACCCTTTACAGTCCATTACATGTTTACACAGGACTTATGAGCTTTTAAAGTGCAGTCCGTCACACATGCCTAATTATTAACTGACATTTATTTTGTCAGAGACTGTGGTCCCTCCTGTTCAATTCATTGGGGCAGATCTTCCACTTTTTAAAACACAACTCTTTACTTTTTATAGCTTCCCCAACTTGCTTTATTAACCACACAGCCCTTCTTTTAGGCTTGGCAGTGCCTTTCCTCACCTGTGGAATGCATTCTGTTTAGGCTTCCAAGCATCCTTTAGGGATTTGTCTCTCTTGTGTTTCCCCTTCACCTTCCTTCTTATTATCCCCCTCATTTTTGTAAAGTTCCCTCTTTTAGTTAGTTATTTTGAACTTTAGAGTTAACTTTCCATTGGTCTGAATGCTGAACTTAATAGCATTGTGGTCACTGTTCCCAACTGGTGTAATAACATCTACATCTCTCACAAAGTCTTGAGACCCACTTAGAACCAAGTCCAAGATCACTACTCCTCTGGTTGGCTCTGTGACTAACTGTTCTAGTGCACAGTCATTTATTATGTCTAGGAATCTCATTTCTATGGCATGATTTGAACACGTGTTTACCTAGACAATGTGAGGGTAGTTGAAGTCTCCCAATATAACATTATCTGTTTAGTCACCTGGGAACTAGATGATACAGTAAGTTCTGAGCATACACATGATTAATGCTGCCAACTGTGCAGCGGCAAAAGCAACCCAAAACCTATACCCATGATGTTTTCAAGGAACATATAATCCAAGCAGGTCAATAACTGTGAGCATGTGTCAACAGGAGCTACCCAGCCATTTGTCATGCTGAACACTGCCATTTGGCAGATGTCAAGACTTCTCAGAACACTGCTTGAATTGCATGGCAAACCAGTCATCTAAGTGATCATATGAAGTGCTCAAGTAGACAGACATTGAACATTGAGAATAAATGTAGCACAATTTCTGAATGCCTTATTTATGAACAATGGGTTGATCCAACCAGCTGGAGATGAAAATTGGAGGAAGGGGTCCCCTTTGACTTACAAAAAGGCTATGCTGGGGATTACAGGTCTGCATATATAAAAGTTGCAGGACAAGGATTGTAGTAAGAAGGGAAATAAGGTGAAATTGAGTGAAAAAAATGGCTGGATCCAATGAAAGTTTCCTTCCTTCCTTCCTTCCTTACTTCCTTCCTTCCTTCCTTCCTTCCTTCCTTCCTTCCTTCCTTCCTTCCTTCCTTCCTTGGTTTCTCCATTTTGGGGATGAAATTGCAGCCATCCTTTCCCCCAACCATATTAGCAAAAACAATTCTGTAGAAATATTTCTATTTAAATATTTTCCTTATATATTTCTGCTCCTTGTTTTCTGTCAGTTGTATTTAAGTGGCATTAAGGCATCACACAAAACTGGGAAATCACTCAAAGAAAACTGGCTGGAAGAAAATGGTCTTTCCCAACCATGTCCAAACTCAGAGGTCTCCAATTGACCCCTTTCCTGGCTCCCATGTAGAAGAAGAAGAGGAGGAGATTGGATTTATACCCCGCCCTTCATTTTGAGTCTCAGAGCGGCTTACAAACACCTTTCCCTTCCCCGCCCCACAACAGACATGCTGTGAGGAAGGTAGGGCTGAGAGAGTTCTTTCAAGAACTGCCCTTTCAAGGACAGCTCATGTCAGAACTATGGTTTGCCCAAGGTCATCCAGCAGCTGTAAGTGGAGGAGTGGAGAATCAAACCCGATTCTCCCAGATTAGAGTCCACATACTTAACCACTACTTTCCACAGTTTTTAGGAAGTGGGTGGGGTCAGGTGATGTTTCTAATTGGCCACTGGGCACCTGATTGGCTTTGGAGATTTTTAGAAAGCTGCTTCAGCAACATTTGCCACCACAGCACAAGAATTTTTACTGTGTTACTGGGTCTGTAGGCAAGGAAATACTGTAAAACAATGTGTTCTTTTTAAAATGCATCCTGTTAAACAGAGCTTCAGCCTGTAAACTTGAACAGCTCCAATTAGAATTATGTATAATATATCAGTCCCTGACATGTTGTGGTTCACTCCACCTGCTGTGACAGATATTTGGTGGTTTTGCCCACCACCCTAGTCTGCAGGCTTGAAAAGGGTTAGGGACGCCTGTCCAAAACTGAAAAGAAATACAGATTCACTGAGAAGAGACATCAGCAACGTGAACTGGTAGAAGAAAACATCTGGGGCTTACAAAGTAATCCATGGTAGGCAAATAGTGGTGTTGCAAGCGTATCCACAATCTTATCCATGAAAATGTTGAAGGGAGCGCAAGCTTAGTTAAGCACAAAGATGAAGGCTTTTAAGAAGAATATTACTTGCTCAGGCCGTTCTTATCACCCAGTTGGATCTCTTGATCTCCATAGCGCCTTCACAACCTTCTGTTTCCCCTTGAAGGTCCCCAGACGAAACAGCCAGGTTAAGAACAGTCGGGGAGCCTGCCACAGGTTGACTCCTTCCTGTTTGCTCTCCAAATCAAGACTTCAAGCTTTGGGGCATGCACTCCGGCTTCCTCCTTAATTAGGCTGTGCATAGTGTAATCGTGGAAGGATAAAAGAAGTCAGGACACAATTAATTCAATCATTCAGGAATTATCTTTTGCCATAAGTGCCTGGCAATGCAAGGTAATTATCCACAAATGACTTAGTCACTGATAAGTATGATGGAGGGTGTTGAAGTATGTATTTACACACACACATACCCCTCCTCTGTCTTCGCTGGTGTATTCAGAGGTCTGAGCTATAAGGCAAGTTTACATGCCAGATCTCTGATCGTTCCACTTAATAACGCACACAGGCTTATCAAAGGAAGGGGTCATGAGAGCAAAGGCAACCTGGAGCTCGTAATTAATGCTCTCTTTTCCCAATAAGAATATGATAACTGGAACACTTAAGGAAAGAGGCATTTTCATTGTTCAGTCTAACCAGCCACAGTCTGGGAGCCACTGAGATATGGCTGTAGAATCCTAGAATCACCGAGTTGGAAGGGGCCATACAGGCCTTCTAGTCCAACCCCCTGCTCAATGCAGGATCAGCCTAGACCACCCCTGACAAGTGTTTGTCCAGCCCCTGCTTCAAGACTGCCAGGGAGGGGGAGCTCACCACCTCCCCAGTCAGTTGATTCCACTGTTGCACAACTCTTGCTGTAAAAAAAGTTTTCCCTACGATCCAGTTGGTACCTTCCCGCCCTGAATTCAAACCCATTCTTGGGAGTCCTCTCCTCTGCTGCCAACAGGAACAGCTCCCTGCCCTCCTCTAACTGATGGCCCTTCACTTCCTTCAAGAGAGCAATTAGGGTTGCCAAGTCTTACCTTTAGCTGGAGCGGGGGACTCCCGGCTGTTTCCCAGAGCGCGCGCACGTCGCAACCACGTCACCCAGAAGTGATGTGATCACACTGGGCACGCTGGGGGTGGGGCCACGACCATCCGAGGGAAAACCATAGAGTTTTCCCTTGGATGACCATGGCCCCGCCCCCAGCGCGCCTGGCGTGGTCGCGTCACTTCCAGGTGACTTGCATGTCACGTACTATGGGGGTGGGGTTTCCCCCGGGGCCTGATCCGCCGCTGGCGGGGAACAGGCCTTTGGGGCGGGGGTTTCCCCGCCCCCCAGGGGGACTTGGCAAGCCTAAGAGCAATCATGTTCCCCCTCAGCCTCCTCTTCTCCAGACTGAAGAATGATTAATTGATGTGGCATGGACAGGTCATCCAAATATTCAAAGAAGATCGATCCAGAACACTTCCCAGTGATAGTAAGACACAGGGAGAAGAAAACAAACTTGATCCAAAAACTGGAATCAAGAACCACAAGGGTAAGAAAGAAGCCTGATAAGGGGTCAATATTAAAAACCTAGTATAAACTTATTATGTACAAAAATACATGTATTTATTAGAGAGACAGTTAAAATCAAATAAGGGCCCAAAGAAAGCTTCGTTACAAAATGCAAGTGACCTGACCACGAGGGCCAAAACAAGTGACCTGAAGCGTTCCTGCCCCTTGGGGGCCTTCTTCAGAGGTCAAACAGTTTGAAGGTACAGACAGACACATGTTACGTTACATATTACAATGAAATAACCAATAAGTTAATACTGGACCAAAAAAGGAAAGCTTAATAGACACAAGACAAGGATGTTTATAAGATCATAATAGAAGCCAATGTTGGATCAGGCCAGTGGCCCATCCAGTCCAACACTCTGTCACACAGTGGCCAAAAATACCAGGTGCCCTCAGGAGGTCCAGCAGTGGGGCCAGGACACTAGAAGCCCTCCCACTGTTGCCCCCTCCCAAGCACCAAGAATACAGAGCATCACTTGCCCCAGACTGAGAGTTCCTATCTAGACCTTGTGGCTTATAGCCACCGATGGACCTCTGCTCCATATGTTTATCTAATTCCCTCTTGAAGCCGTCCACACTTGTAGTTGACACCGCCTCCTGTGGCAGTGAATTCCATGTGTTAATCACTCTTTGGGTGAAGAAGTACTTCCTTTTGTCTGTTCTAACCCTTTTGTCTGTTCTTTATGAGCCCTCTTAAGATGAGAGCCATGTGTCTGGGTGCCAAATGCACAGCTGTTGAATTAGAACATCTTCCAATTCTGGTCCAGAAAATACCTATGTGATTCTCTCAGTCAGAGCTGGAGTGTTCTCAGCAAACAGCAGAGTGATACCAGTGATACCAGCTTTCTAGCCTCCACCCCCCCCCACCGCATGCTAGTGTTTGCAGACAGGGACATATGAATATGGGGGAGCCAGGAACCCTAGCTGCATTCTGAAATGGTAGATCCCGAGGAAGACTGTGTGTACTATTTATTTCCGAATGGCTATACAGCTCTGAGGGCTCATTTGTCTCATCCTGCTAATGAGGGAACACATCTGGAATGTTTCCTTTCAGCAGCATATGGAGAGGGATTCAGATCTATGTATCCTAATGAAAGGTCATTGGGAGGAATTTATTTAATCATCATTCATTCTATTTCTCTCTTCCCTCTCTTCTCTCATGGAAACCCAAGGTTCCCAGGCATTTCCCCATTCAGACGTGACGGATGTCAGCAAAGCCACTAGGCAGTGTGCCTACAGATCATACCCCATCGGAGTGAGGCTGTTACCTAGTATTGTATGGGTGCTGGAGCCTATAGTGGGATGGGGAAATTGGCAGAAGTCTCCCTCCCTGCCTCCATCAACTAAAGCACTGATCTGCTAAGACAATCAGGTGGTAAGCGGTGGTAGTGGGCCCTCACTGGCAATGCGCTGACTCACTGGCGATGCACTGATGTAACTTCCTATGTGCACCAGAAGTGACCTCAGAGCATTGCTAGCATTTCCAGCAACACTGGGGGAACATGATGGCTCTCTTGAAGTCTTTGAAGGGCCGTCACTTAGAGGAGGGCAGGGGGCTCTTTCTGTTGGCAGCAGAGGAGAGGACTCGCAAGAATGGGTTTCAATGAAGGGTGGGAAGGTACCGGCTGGGTATCAGGAAAAATCTTTTTGACAGTCAGAGTAGTTCATCAGTGGAATGAGCTGCCTAGGGAGGTGGTGAGCTCCCCCCCCCCACTGGCGGTCTTTAAGCACCGTCTGGAGAAACACTTGTCAGGGATGCTCTAGGCTGATCCTGCATTGAGTAGGGAGTCCCAGATGGCCTGTATGGCCCCTTCCAACTCTGTGATTCTACGATTCTATGATTTGATAACCATAGCGTTTCGCCCAAATGGCCAGAGAGTCCCTGGTGTCCCCCTGCAGCACGCTGACATCACTTCCAGGCACACAGGAAGTGATGTCAGGGCATCAGGATGCTGCGAATCCCCCCCCATTTTGGCACCATTCCCCCAGCTGAGCTGTGTTGGGGAGCAACAACGGGGGGGGGGAAATCTCCCTGGGTTTCAATGAAGGGTGGGAAGGTACCGGCTGGGTATCAGGAAAAATCTTTTTGACAGTCAGAGTAGTTCATCAGTGGAATGAGCTGCCTAGGGAGGTGGTGAGCTCCCCCCCCCCACTGGCGGTCTTTAAGCAGCGTCTGGAGAAACACTTGTAAGGGATGCTCTAGGCTGATCCTGCATTGAGCAGGGAGTCCCAGATGGCCTGTATGGCCCCTTCCAACTCTGTGATTCTACGATTCTGTGATTTGATAACCATAGCGTTTCGCCCAAATGGCCAGAGAGTCCCTGGTGTCCCCCTGCAGCACGCTGACATCACTTCCAGGCACACAGGAAGTGATGTCAGGGCATCAGGATGCTGCGAATCCCCCCCCCATTTTGGCACCATTCCCCCAGCTGAGCTGTGTTGGGGAGCAACAACGGGGGGGGGGAAATCTCCCACCCCAAGTGGGGGCCTAGTAACCCTATGTTAAACTGGAAGAATGACACCTTAGGCTCCAACCCATTCATTCTCAAAGGGGCCCCCCCCCCCCGAGTTCTGGCTCATCACCGGTAGCAATCAGAAATTAGGGTCCTGCGAGAGCTTTCACAGTTCCGCAGGGTCTGCAAGACGGAGCTCTTCCGCCAGGCCTTCAGTTGAGGCAGCGGGTAGCCAACTCAATCGGGCCTCCCCCCTCCTCCCCCCAGTGAGTCGCTCTTACGTGTTGGTTGAGGTCTAATGTATTTTAAAGTATCTAGTGTTGTAGATATTTTATTGTATTTATTGTATGTGTTTTGTTATTTTGTTTTTATGTTGTAAGTAGGGCTGCCAAGTCCCCCCGGGGGGGCAGAAGACCCCCCGCCCCAGAGGCCCGTTCCCCGACGCCGGGGAATCGGGTCCCGGGGGGAACCCCGCCCCAGCGTGCATGTCACAGGGAAGTGACATCATGACGCCAGGCACGCTGGGGGCGGGGCCACGGCCACACAAGGGAAAACTCTATGGAGTACCCCGCCGGCAAGGTAGGTGCCACTTGGCAACCCTAGTTGTAAGTCTGCCCTCAGCAGATTATCATAGGCTGGAACCCACCCTGAGCCTACTTTGTGGGGAGGGTGGGATATAAATGGAAGGAAATAAATAATAATAAATAAATCATCATCATCATTTCTGAGATTCGTGTCAGCTGTGGGATGAGTCCATGTCTTAAACTGGAATGAATACAGGCATGTGGGAGCGAGGGAGAAGGGACCCTTCCGAGAAACAACCCACTTAGGAAAAGACAGCCTTGTCCACCTGAAATCTGAACATGTCACCTTCCCATTGAGTCTTTGTTCCTTTCATTTAATTCTTCGTGCCCACGTGTATTGTCCTGGTTTCAATTTTCTAATTTCTAAAGTAATGCAGTAATTTCCCCCCATCTTTTATTTATTTTCAGCAGATCTTATTCACAGTGGCTGATTAGCTTCCTGCTAGGGATTTTAGCCATCTGTGCTACATAGTTGCTGAGGGAGGGAAAACAATAAGGGGGGGGGACACAGAAAACCATAGTCATTAACATGGAACAGCAATAAAGGATATAAATTTGTAAGCTCAGATTTTGCTTACAATTTATTATTAATAGAGGCAAGTACTTACTGAAAGCTGATTATGTATTTCAGCCTGGGGAGCCTCAGGGACTCCAGCTTAACACAGACAATAACAGAGGCCCTGAAGTTCCACAGGCAAGTACGATTTGTTGCCCTGCTTGTAGCCAATGGGTGAATTGTCGCTTGGAACAATGAGTGAAAATGGACAAAGGGGTCAGCATTTTCAGTAAATTCTCAGCCTGATCCTATATGTATTTACTCAGACCCATTTATTTCAATGGGTTTAATCCTGAGTAAGTATGCATAGGATTGCAGCATTGTTAGTATTTCATTTAGCATGCCCCCCCAAGAAACAAAAAGTTGGATACAAGAAATCACGGCAGTGGAAGGATTTTGAAACTGATCCTAAGCATGTCCATTAAAAACCCTACCTAATTCTAGTCCATTGGGTTTACTCCCAGGGGAGTGTTTTTAGGATTGCAATATCAGCTTCCTGTCAAAGGGCTCTTCTGCATTCGCATTTTTTGTCACTTGTGTGTCCCTATTGCTTCATTGTTGCTGTCGTCATCTTTTCTGCACATGTTTTGCTCCCTCTAGTGGTCAATTTTATATTACATTGCTGTATGGCCAGCATATTTGATCAAGCATTCCTGTTTCTGTATCTTTAAACACCACCCTTCCCAAAACACTCCCCATTCAGTGATTTGGGTGAGGAGCACTGTAAAACAAGACAAAATGGTCACCCATTCAGGCTGAGGGCAGGAAACAGGAGGAGGAGGAGATTGGATATATGCTCCACCCTTCACTCGGAGTCTCAGAGTGGCCTACAAACTCCTTTCCCTTCCCCTCCCCACAACATATACCCTGTGAGGTAGGTGAGGCTGAGAGAGTTCTTTGAGAACTCCTCTTGAGATAACAGCTCTAGGAGAACTGTAGCTTGCCCAATGTCACCCGGCAGCTGCATGTGAGGAGTGGGGAATCAAACCCAGATCTCCCAGATTAGAGTCCCGCTCCTAACCACTACACCAAATATTGTCATTGCTCTGCTTAGGCTACATGAGGCCACCACATAGCCAGATCTCAGTAATGAAAACACCAATGTCAGCAAGCCTATTCAAAATAAGGGAAATGCTTCATGACCCCACTCTAATTGTGCTTCCTCCGAAGATCCGAAATTGAGGCTCGCCCCATGCCCCAATGGCCCTTGCCGTGGCAGTGCCCCACACGGGGACTAGCAGAGCCGCCGGATGCCACCGAGTGATGAAGCAGAAGAGCATTTAAAAAGAGAGGTGAACGGCTGAAACCATGAGTTGGCGATCGAAAACATGAAAAAAGAGATAAGCACATTCCCCCCTATCGAAAAAGCGCAAGGGAGGAGGGGGAGAGCCCCCCCTCCCGATTAAAAAGAGACTGTATTAACAGAAAGAAGAGGGGGGGAGTGAAATTTTGGAAGAGTGGTATTACCTCTTGGTGAATTGTTTAAAGAGAGGCAGGAAGATCCATTCTTAAGCTGCGAGAGGTCATTCTGGCTCCCCCAGCTCTTGGGAGGGGCGCTTTAAAAAGTTATGGCGACCGTCGCTGTTCTCGGCGGCCACTGCGATGCCCGAAGGAGGAAGAAACGTTCTCGTGCCTCCCTGAGCCCCAGGGTGGTGGCCTTGGACTGGTAGGGGCAAATTCCACCTCTCGTGCGAGAGGTCATTCTGGCTCCCCCAACTCTCCTTAGGGCTATTTTAAAAGTTATGTCCGCCGCCGCCGTTCTCAGCGGCAGCTGCAACGCCCGGGGGGGAGCGGGGCGAAACGTTCTCTCTCCTCCCTGAGCCCCAGGGTGGTGGCCTTGGACTCGTAGGGGCAAATTCGACCTCTCGCGTGTGATGTCTCCGGGGTGGTGGCCTCCATGTGATGGCCTCCACACGTGAGTGGTCATTCTGGCTCCCCCAGCTCTCCTTTGTGGCTCTTTAAAAAGTTATGGCCTCCGCCACTGTTCTCGGTGGCAGCTGCGACACCCAGTGGGGGCAAAATGTTCTCCTGCCTCCCTGAGCTCCAGGGTGGTGGGCTTGAACTCGTAGGGACAAATTCTACCTCTCCCATGTGATCCACCTCTCAGGGATCTTTAAAAAGTTATGGCCTCCGCTGCTATTCTCGGGGGCAGCTGCGATGCCCGCGGGGGTGGTGGTGAAACGTTCTCCCACCTCCCTGATCCCCGGGAAGTGGCCTTGGACTCGTAGGGGCAAATTCCTCCTCTCGCATGTGATGTCCGAGCGGCAATGCACATGCGAGAGGTTATTCTGGCTTCCCCAGCTCTCGGGAGGGGCTCTTTAAAACGTTATGGCCGCCATCGCTGTTCTCGGTGGCAGCTGCGACGCCCAGGGGGAGCGAGGCGAAACGTTCTCTCTCCTCCCTGAGCCCCGGGGTGGTGGCCTTGGACTCGTAGGGGCAAATTCCACCTCTTGCGTGAGGTCATTCTGGAAAAATAACTTTCCCCCCACCATAGAGAAAGATGGAATGGATGGGGGCAACCTGTTTGGGGGCCTGTAGAATTAGACCCCCTAATTCAATATTTCTGAAACATGGCAGGTATATTGGGGAGAGGCTCCAGCAGCTACCCTGCGATTTTGGAGCCTCTCCCTCAAACCCCCTCTCCTCCAGCCCCCAGAATATACCCTATGTTTTCGCCATTGACTTCAATGGCCCATAGGATATAATGGGGGCCTAACTGCGGGAAGCCAGTTCAGATCAGAGAATTTGATTCGGCCCACAGCAGCCTGAAAGGGGCCCGAATGGGCCATTTTCTGGGGTGCATTCGGTTCAGACGACCAAATGCACATCCCTCCAGCAGCTGGCTTGCTCAGGCTCTCTGCAGCCGCGGGGATCCTGAGCAAGCCAAGGGAAGGGAAGGTGATTTAAACCACCTCTCCTTCCCTCCAGCAGCCGGCTTGCTCAGGCTCTCCAAGCAAACCAAGGGAAGGGAAGGTGGCGGAGCAGCTGGAGACATTGAGCCTCAGCTCCACAAGTAATGAGCATTTGAGCCCCACCCCCAGCAGCCCTCAGGTCAGAGCACCTGGAGCAGTCTTGGGAGGCGGATTGGCAGAAAGCAAAACCAAAAGTGCAGGACTCGAGAGAACTCCAGGAATGGAGCCGGTTCCTCTTCCACAGCCCAAAATGTGACCCACGAACCCTGAGCTTGCCTTTTCTCATTTGTGAGTCTGGCCTCCATACTCCTTTAACGAGGCAGCCCTGAAGCTTGGGGTGGAGGGAATTTCTTTGCACGCAGCTTGTGCGGCTGGCTGAGTGCCTCTTCTGCTTGCCCACCTCTCGCCTCTGCACCTCATCTTCTGCCAGGCGTGGAGGAGCCCAGCTTGCCCAGGCTTCTTGCCTCCTCCTGCCTTGGCCCTCTGGTGCACGGGTGAGTCCCAAAAGTTTGACTTTTCCTCTACAAGTCTCTGGGGCTGGAGGTATTCACCTCCTTCCCTCCTGCCTGCTATGGCTGCATAATTGTGAGAGATTTCTTAACATGGTGTTCCTGCCAGGGAAGCTGGGGACCCTGCCCATGAGTCTCCATTTCATCCTCACGACAACCCTGTGGGGTAGGTTAGGTAGAGAAGGGGAGATTTGGCCCGGGGTCACTCAGCCAGCAGAGTGAGAATACATACCTGGGTCTCCCCACATCAATCTGCAATTCTGACTACTGTGTAGTGCTGCCTCTACTGATCTGTAATGTTCCAGAGGTGTTGTAATGTAATACTCAGTTTCTCAAACGAGTGTATGCCTGTCTGTTGGTCCACTTAGGAGTCTTGATCCTGGTTGTGTGGTGGACTAGTTGTGGCAAATGGTAGGGAAGCTCAGTATTTCTGTATACAGTTGTAGGGGCTTTATTGCAATGTGCTATGGCCTGATATTATGTTCTTATTCCAGTGTGGAGTGTGTGTGAGGCAATGGAAGCTGAGTGATAGGGTCTCTCCAAGTGATTGCCAGAAGTGAGATGCGTCCTGGTCTTGTGTCTTACAGATAATCTTACAAATAGTCCTTTGCATTTATAGCATGCTTTCAACTTTAAAAGGATCATAATGCTGATTGTGTGAACTTAGGCAAATCACGAGAGGTAGAGCAGGAAGGGTTCCATCAGTGCTTAGTTCTTGTGGCCCTTTCTTACACACCCAGGGAAATGCTGATCACCACTTTGAAGCCAGGAAACAATTTTTCTCCAGGCCACTTTGGCCCCCAGTGATCCTGGAGGTTTGTTTTTTTTTAATCATATTCTGGGCGTAGAACAGGGGTCACTGGGGTGTGTGGGGGGTATTGGTGAATTTCTTGCATTTTTTTATCATATTCTGGGTGTGGAACAAGGGTCACAGGGGTGTGGGGGGGTATTGGTGAATTTCCTGCATTGTGCAGGGGGTTGGACTAGATGACCCTGGAGTTCCCTTCCCACTCTATGAGTTTATGATTCTATAATTCACCCAGGCTGGCTGTGGGCACGCCAACACCTCTGTCAGGCAGAAGCGCCTGAGATCCTCCCCCTCCCTTTTTCCTTCGCCCGACTTGGAGGTGAAGGGAAGGC
>NW_015164326.1:57894-82844 GCF_001447785.1 Gekko japonicus | reverse complement strand
TTAAAAGGATCATAATGCTGATTGTGTGAACAATCAAATCACGAGAGGTAGAGCAGGAAGGGTTGCATCAGTGCTTAGTTCTTGTGGCCCTTTCTTACACGCCCAGGGAAATGCTGATCGCCACTTTGGGGCCAGGAAGCAATTTTTCTCCAGGCCAGTTTGGCCCCCAGTGATCCTGGAGGTTTTTTTTTATCATATTCTGGGTGTGGAACAAGGGTCACAGGGGTGTGGGGGGGTATTGGTGAATTTCCTGCATTGTGCAGGGGGTTGGACTAGATGACCCTGGAGTTCCCTTCCCACTCTATGAGTTTATGATTCTATAATTCACCCAGGCTGGCTGTGGGCACGCCAACACCTCTGTCAGGCAGAAGCGCCTGAGATCCTCCCCCTCCCTTTTTCCTTCGCCCGACTTGGAGGTGAAGGGAAGGCAGTGGGGGGAAAGAATGGATCCCAGGTGCTTCTGCCTGTCAGAGGGGCTGGTGCACACCCCCGGTGATGTCAGGGGGTGTGGCATATGCTAATAAGTTATGCTAATGAGCTCCTGCAGCTCTTTTTCTACGAAATGGCCCCTGCATGTAACTGAATCTGACTGGCTGAGTGATGATGTGATCTCATCCTATTGCCTATATGATCACTAATTGGATTACCTCAAGAACATTTTTGAAAGACGTTGAAGCTCCAAAGAGCTGGTGAATAACATGAGGAGCAGACTTTCATGAAATTTTTTGTGCTCTCAGAACACTCCCCCTTGGACCCAAAGTTCATTGGATTAAAAAAAACCTGGTTCTGTCTGACCTGACAATAATCCCTTTATCTCAAGACCATTCTTCTGAGTCGACACAATTTCTTGACCACTCGCTATATTAAAATGACCCCTAAGCCTGTGCAAATTTCATTTACATACCCCCTTCTTTTCCAGACAACTAACGAGAACATAATAACAGACCCAAAAAGATGCTGAGTCTCAGGATTCTGCCTAAAGTCCACAGGAATTGCCAGACATTTCTGTCACGTTAAAGCAGAAGCAGAAGGAGATTTGCTGAGCGCTGATGCCAATTCAAACACGGTGACTCTCAATCTCCACTATGTGAATAACTGACAGCACGCAAAGTCTCTTTCTGCCACAGAAATTGTGCTTCCAATGTATTTGCTATTTCGATATCTCACCAGTGTGTGACTTGTAGGGTAGGGTAGAGAAATTCCTATTTCAGATCATCAGCCTTCCAATTCATGATAACTTCTGTACAGGACGTAGGAGCCCAATCATTCTAAACCCAGACTGGGGAGAGTTTTTAGCCTGCGAGGCTAAGAACAGCTATATGGTCAGCATGCGGGCTTCACAAAAAGCTTCCAAAAACATTGCTAGCATGCATTAATAAATAATCAGTCAGGACCTATGGCCAACCACAATCATGGTCTCCATTTGCCTTAGGTCTGGGAACATCTAGATCAGAACATGGAAGTGTTGGATAATCTCTGCCACTATCTATGGTAAACTATTGGTTCAATCATGAGGGCCATACACACACACACACACAAAAGTAAACGTAATACTTTTTTATGATTATAGAACAATGTCCCCTGGGAGGTGTGTCTGTCCCTTTCATTTTTGGATTATAGAACAATGTCCCCTGGGAGGTGTAGTGTCTGTCCCTTTCACTTTTAATCTTTAAGAGGCATTGGAAGACTGTTTTATTTAGGACTACATTTGTTTACTTTATTAGCAGTCCTAAATTATGCTTTTAAATGCTGGATTTTTATTGATATTATGTATTTTATTATATGTATCTTATCTATATTGTAAGCCGCCTTGAGCTCCATGTGGAAGAAAGGCAGCTAATGTTTTAAATAAATAAATACTTTTGACAATCCTACCGCTGCAGTCCTTGATGCTCTCTAGCTTTACTGCACCAGCTTTTCCTTGTCATAACACACAGTTAGAAAGACCCTGCAGGTTCCCCAAAGACCTGATTCCAGCTTCCGAGGAAGGGAGTCAATATGTTCATATACATTTCCTACAACTTCGATTTAGAGGCCCTCACTGCAAATACTCCAGCCACCTTGTTAACAAGGGCAGCTCCCAGATCCCACCAGGAGGCAGATGGCCTCTCCTTCAAACATTAACTCCTTGTTAACTGTATAGTCTTTCTCTATACTATACTAGTATAAATAAATATAAATAAATAACTGCAAATACTCCAGCCACCTTGTTAACAAGGGCAACTCCTAGATCCCACCAGGAGGCAGATGGCCTCTCCTTCAAACATTAACTCCTCATTAACTGTATAGTCTTTCTCTATACTCTTCATTAGGGGTGCACAAAAAAACCCGCTATTCTTTTACTTTGGATGTATTGAACCCCCCCGTCTTCTTTGACCTTCAATCTTTCCCAGCATCCGGGTCTTCTCCAGTGAGTGCTCCCTTCTCATTGGGTGGCCAAAGTATTTGAGCTTCAGTTTCATTATCTGGCCTTCCAGGGAACAGTCAGGGTTGATTTCTTTTAGGATTGACTGATTTGATCTTCTTGCAGTCCAAGGGACTCTCTTCATTAGGGCTACACAAAAAAAATCACTATTCTTTTACTTTGGGTGTATTGAACCCCCAAAATATTGATATTTTCTGATATTTACGAATCCCAATACTGGTACGGCATTCAGATTCGGGATTTTTTATGGAAATCCTGAATTTTTTCAGCTCCATTATTCCCTATGGGGACCATTATAGTCAATGGTCCCCATAGGGTGTAATGGGGAATCATCGGGGGGGGTTAATCTGGGGCTCTAAGGGCCTGTTTTTTGAGGCAGAAACTTGGGGGGTTGAGGATTTTTTGAGGAGAAGCACCAGCAGCTATGCTACAAATTTGGTGCCTCTCCTAAAAAAAATAGTTTCAAAAAGATTGGACCAGGGGGTCCAATTCTATATTCACCCAGTTTTATGGGACCCCAAAGAAGGTACTTCCATCCTCCATTGGATCTCATTCCCTTTAAATCCCTTCTCTAAGCTGCAAGTGAATGCCAAAGGTGTTTAAAAGGCTCGAAGTCCCTTTAAACACCTTCTCCAAGTGGGAATGATGATGATGATGATGATGATGATGATGATGATGATGATGATATACTTTATTGTCATTGTACACAGTACAACAAAATTAAAGGTGCAATCATTTTGGTGATCTTTCGGTGAGTTCACCTGGAAGGTGTTTAAAGGGAGTGTGATCCCTTTAAGTACCCTTTAACTTTGGCTATACGGTGGTCACAAGTATTTTTGGGATTTTGGGGGCTTGGCCATTTCAGATAGCTGGAAAAAATATGTCCAGCTGAAAGAATAGCAGCTATTTTGGGGGCTCAGATATAGCCATACGTACACCCCTACTCTTCATTGTGCTCCCCTCTTAGCCAGCAGGGATTCTCTGCCATCTTTGACATTCCTACAGTAGTTGTACATAGGGTTGACAGCTCCAGGTTGGGAAATACCTGGAGGTTTGGGGGGGTGGAGTCTGGGGAGGGTGGGGTTTGGGGAGGGGAAGGATTTCAGTGGGGAGTAATGCCATAGTGTCCACCTTCCAAAGCGGCCATTGTCTCCGGATGAACTGAAATCTGTCACCTGGAAGTCAGTTGTAATCCCACGAGATTTCCAAGCACCACCTGGAGGGTGGCAACCCTAGCTGCACATCATTGCCTATTGCACTCATTCTCAAATGCATTTCTCTGTATGGACAAGACAATCCAGTTGCAAATGATTAAGGTTAAAGTGCAAGGATAGTGCAATGGGCAATGATGTGTGGATACAGGCTTTCTGCCCCATTGCTGCCTTTTAAATAATCCCCACTGCCCAAACTGAGGGGCAGGAGCTGAATAAGGCTGCCCACCTCCAGGGGGCCCCTGGAGATCTCCCAGAATCACAGCTGATCTCCAGACTATATAGATCAATCTCCCTGGAGAACATGGCTGCTTTGGAGGGTAGAGGCTGTCTTCACATCCCAGTTGAGCTCCCTCCCAAGCCCCACCCTTCTCAGGCTCCACCCAAACATCTCCAGTAATCTACCAACCCAGAGTTGGCAACCCTAAGGCAGGAGTGCTACAGCTGCTTTATGGAGCAGGTTTTCTTTTTCCATACTAAAGATCAGCACCTTGATTACACTATGCATGGCAGCCATTATTATTGACTGTAAATATTTTCTCATGCAGCTGCTGGGTGACCTTGGGTCAGTCACAAATTCTCTCGTAGCTGTTCTCTCAAGAGCAGTCCTCGAAAGAGCGCTCTCAGCTTCACCTACCTCACAGGGTGTCTGTTGTGGGAAGGGGAAAGGAGACTGTAAACAGCTCTGAGACTCCAAATGAAGGGCGGGGTATAAATCCAACCTCCTCCTCCTCCTCCTTCCTCTTCCTCTTCTTCTTCCCTGTTCAGGTTCTGCTGCTGGTTAAGAGTGACTCTCTTTTGCCATTTCGACATATCATTGATTTTGATCCTTTCTAGGTAGTACTTTCATGTGTGGGTGGAGGTGTTTAGGAAGAAGAAAATGAAATGCAGGATAGAATGGAAGAGAGAGAGAGCAGTATTAGAAGAGGAGATTCAGCACTAATAAACAATTCCATATTCAAGATGAGGGAAAGTACATAATTATAAAATATGGAATGAGGTCATGCCAGTTACCCTATTTATATTCAGAAAAGCCAGTTGGAGTAAAGTCTTCCAATTATTATGTCTGCATAGAATAGACATAATTCTGCAGAGTTCCGGTTGAATGGTGGGCACAAGAAGGAATATGAGTTGCCTCTTCTGCTTTATGGAGCAGATTTTCTTTTTCCATACTAAAGATCAGTACCTTGATTACACTATGCATGGCAGCCATTTTTTTTTAATAATACAATTTTATTAAATGTTATAATAAATATAATTATTCAATCAACAATAAAAACCATACATTAAAACAACATATTTTTAACTGTAGAGAGTTTCTCATTATTACCTCAAATAGATACTAGACTATAACAAAGGCAATTAGGGGAAACACTCAGCCCCACTCTTCCAAGCATCTAACTTTCCATCCTTTTTCTTTTTTTAACTCAGAGAATTAATGTGTCTAGCTAAACAGACTTACGATGGTCTAGTGATTTCTTTCCTGGCTTTTGTTATGAGAAAGTGGGTGTCCGATTCCCCATGCATTCGAAATAAATCCACGGTTGAAGAACAAAGTTGAATTTATTAATAAACACCAGTTCAGTTCTCAGGCATGAGATACATAATAAAGCAAAGCAACGCCATAACTCCATCCCACCTCCAGCTGGTTGACCTTGAGCAGTTCCGCAGACGTAGCAAGCAAAAGACAGTAAACACCTACACAGGAGGATACATGGGGGGATGGACAGAGCACAATGTCATATGTAGAAAAGAACACACCACCTTATGGCAGCTTGCTGACAGTGGGTTGAACAAAATAGCTAAATGATGGTTCCCCCCTCCCTCTTTCTTCTATCTCTTCCCCACACCCAACAGTCTTGTGGGAACAAACTCTGTGATGCAGTATGTGAGGAGCCAATTTTTGAGAAGTAATCATTGGCAGCCGTTCAGTGCAATCCTGAACTACTCGAGATGTCAGGAAGACATGGCGACAAACTGCAAATGGAAGACTGCATGGTACGATATAAGCCATTAACTCATCAATAACTTTCCTGTTGTGTTTCCAATAACGCTATTATGCACATCCTATTTTTTCAGGCTTTCCCCCCTTTTTTTGAGACTTCCACAGACAGAGACACATTTGACTCAGCTTTTAAGAAGTAGAGCTGGTTGTTATCTGCATATCTTACTTTAGATCCCCTGATGATCTCTCCCAGTGGAAGATGTTGAACAGAGTGAAGGACAAGATGGAACCCTGTGGGACCTCACAGCATTAGTGTCATGGGGCTGAGAAGAGTCCCCCAGCAACACCTTCTGGAATTGGCCAGTCAAGGAAATGCGAAAACACTGAAGCATGGTACCCCTGTATAGATTCTGCCCCCCAGGCCAGTCCAGGAATGAGGGAGGAACCTATATTTTTACAGTACATTTAACAACCACCCAGAGAGGTAGGCTACCCTCTCTGGATCTCAGAGCATTTGCCACCAGGAATCTCTAAACTTAATCCCTCACCAGCCTGAGATTAGAGATTCCAGAAACTCAGCTGGCATCTGGGATTTAACACATTAGCAACTCAATCCAGAGCTGTGCAATTAATTTTACCAAGGTAGCACAATTTGGTGAGCAGAAGGCACAGGAGTTTAGCCTTGAGATCTCAGTTACAACAATACAGACACATTAACAACAAGAATAGTTTTATTCAGCACAAAATTTAGCACAGACTACAAGGATTACTGAAAACAAGAAAACTTATGGCTTTTGGCCCTCACTAAACATTAAAGAGATATCCATAATTACCAGGATGATCCATAGTCAAGAATGTCCATGGTTAGAATCCAAATTAGACAGTCCAATTAGATCCCAAGGGATCCTGAGGGAAAATCTCCCTTGTGCACCAGCCATGTGCTCAGTTTTGCAAAGGAGGTTGTTGTTCTCCCTGGGACAGCATTTCCCAGGTGCAGTTCAACCAAGTAGAGAGAGCAAGAAAAATCTGAGCTCTCTTCCAAGGGGCAGACAATTAAAAACCCCAATCCAGTCACAATCAGCCCTGGCCAGGAGCCAATTGGAGTAGACATAGGGGAGTCCAATTGTTGGGTTGCCATGGGTACAACATTTGAATGGTCAGAGCTCTGAAGGCCACACCTGCAGTCATGTGACCCCCAAATTCCAACCACTCCTCCATGCTGTACGTGTCATAGGCCATGGAGCCTTAAAGCAGGCGCCTTGAAGTCTAGCTCTTCCACTTAGAGGTGTGAAGAATGTGTGGTTATATGGCATGGCAATTGAGCTTCTCTGACCAAATGTTCAAGCTATTTGGGTTCAACAGGAAATCAACACAGCAGGTTATTCAGCAAGACATTCCAGGGAAAGGCAGGAACCTTTAGAAATCCATATTTCTATACAACCCCTCACTCCCAACTCAACCAGCCTCTGCAGAAGGATACCATGGTTGATAGTATTGAATGCTGGTGAGAGATCTAATGAGAATCAACAGGGATGCACTCCCCCTACCACTCTCCTGGTAAAGATCATCTGTCAGGGTGACCAAGCTGTTTCTGTCCCAAACCCAGTCTTGAATTTAGAGTGAAATGGGCCTAGATAATCCATTCTTTCCAAGACCACCTGAAGCTGCATGGCTACCACCTGCTTAAGCATCTCACCCAGAAATGGAATGCTGGCCACCAGGCAGTAGTTGTTCAGGTCAGTGGGGTCCAGAGATGTCTCAGAGAGCCCCAGCTACCTCACTGGGTGTCTGTTGTGGGGAAGGGAAGGAAAAGGAGATTGTAAGCTGTCCTGAGACTCCGAGTGAAGGGCAGGGTATAAAGCCAATATCTTCTTCTTCTTCTGTCACATAACCAGCTCTTTGACAGATAAAAGCGTAGTAGTTGCTTTGAAAGTATATTTTTTTTAAAAAAGAGAGAGACATCGGGCCACAATCTCAACCTTCATTTTCAAGCCATGTTTCCTGTGTAGACAGTTCTGTACGTAATTAATGGATGGAATCACTCTTATCACAGAGAGGACCTAATGCCAAGAAGGTTTACTAAGTCAAAATTGTTCTAAATTGACTTTCAAAGTTTAGAAGAAAAAAATCTCCCAAACAAGCCAGATTATGAATATAACTCTTTGACATTTAAGACATATTAATAATGTAGTGTTCTATAATAATTTAATTATTAATGTGTTTGGAGGTGAGGGAACAAGGGAGGAAATTAAATTTCCAATGGCTCATTTTTATTGATATATTAGCCTGTTGGTGCATACCCAGCTTCATGAATAACAAAAACAGGATTAATATTGCTATATATAGAAATAACATTTGCTCTTTATTCTTGCGATCTCCTGATTTGTGGCATACAGTTAAATGATATTTAAATCACTGTATCGTGACAAACCAGTTTTCACTCTTCTCCGTATTTATATGAAACGATGTTGGCAGCCCCAGCACCTGGGGGATGGGAGAGGGCAGCAAAGGTGGAGGATCGTTCCTATGGCAACCCCAAAATAAACACAAGCACTCTCGACCTTTGGAATAAAATGGCCACAGCTTTAATGGTTACAGCTGTAAGAAGCCTTGGCACAGCCTGGGACAACTGGATCCTGGCATCAACTGCCCTGCCTGCCCATCAATGTACCCTGGCCCACCCCAGCCCACCTGCTGGGGTCAGGGAGAACCATGGGATGGCAGATTCCACAAGGACAATCACCACTAAGTGGTCTCCCCTGCCACTTGAGCATGAGGATAACTCATTGGCAACCCCTGAGGTGGGCATGCCCCTAGAAGGCCCTCACCCCAAGATCCTTTAAGGGGAGCCCCACATGCAGGGAGAATGGACATGCAGGCCGGTTTTCCTAAAATAGATTTGGCCCCATGCTGATACTGTCACAAGAACTGAACATCCTCCCATCCAGCCCGTGCCAATGTTCCTACAGCTGTAGACAAGTCTGCAGGTCATACCTAACCCCATGTAGCCAGATGTCCATCCCTTATGGAAACAAGTGAATGGTGTCAGCCCAAAACAGGCCTTCCAACCAGTGGGATATGTCTGAATGTTAAACTCTGTGGCCCCCCTCATGGCCTCCATGATCTTCCCCAGCCTGTTGGTCATCTTCCTCCTAACCCCATCAAACCTTTCAGGGCACTTGGCCCGACAACAAGAGTGCCACTTCAGCCAGTCCAACCAGAGGATGGTCATGGTTGGGAGAACTACCTGTAGTGTTTACAAATCCACCTCGGCCCAGTGTGCCAAGTCAATACCCGTGCAGTCCCACAGGTAGTTCTCATCCAGTTGTATCACCAACACATCCGGGGGGAGGGGGTGATACTCCATGCGATGAGACTGTAGGCAGTAGTGTATCCCATCTCATTCTCCTTGTACCGATCCAGGTGATTGGCAGTGCCTCTTCCAGGGCGAGGTCCTTGCCCCATCCGGACAGAGCTGCTTAGATTCCCACCCGGTGCACAATCCAGCCTAACTTGCACAGATCCAGACTAACTTGTGCTGCTTCCCTGAAACTGAATAAGGCATTGTTAAAAAATCAGCAGCCAGGTGTGATTGGATGTAAGTCCTGGACACCTCAGAGGGCCATCTCCCAATGGCTAGGATGCAAGATGGCCAAATTGCCACTCTTTTTGCTGCCCCTTCTGTTCTTTTTCATGGCCCTTCCCGTCCAGCCCTCATATCCATCAGGCTTCAATAAGGTGAAGAAATAAACATAGAAGCTGTCCAGTATCCTAACCTTGATCTTTTGTGAAAGGTGGATACCAGGTGGGTCCTCATCACCTTCCAACATGGATGTAATGGAGGAGGGACTGGAGGCATTGAACCAGGCCCATACAACCCCAAGGCCCCCTGCAGCTTGTACTGTTTCAAGCCTACGCTGGATAGCCCAAGCCTGGTCTGCCGCTCTGCAGTAGTCTGCTGTAGGCCACCAGCACTTTCCCTCCGAAGGGACTCACCTGTTGTTCCCTCCGGGTTTGATTCCCCACTCCTCCTCCACTTGCACCTGCTGATGTGACCTTGGGTCAGTCACAAGCTCTGGCACAGCTGTCCTTGAAAAATAGCAGTTTGTGTCAGAGTTCTCTCAGCCCCACCCACCTCACAGGGTGTCTGTTGTGGGGAGGGGAAGGGAAAGGAGTTTGTAAGCCGCTCTGAGACACCTTTGGGTAGTGAAGGGCAGGGTATAAATCCAATCTCCTCCTCCTCCTTCTCTACTGTGCGGCTCCTCCAAGCTGCTGGTGCTCCCCGATCTGGAAGACGAGGACCAGTCCCAATGGCACCTACTGCTCAGCTCATCAGAGCGTCAGCCATGCCTCTCTGCCCAGGACCTGGCCCATGCAGCTCCAGATTTGTTGGTGTGCTTCTTACATTGGCTGCCATCCAGCCAGTCCATCCACTCAGTGAGGCATTTGAAAACCTGTGCGAGGCCTTGCAGAGTGTCGTGGCTGCTGCCTCTCCCTTGGAATTCTGACCTCCTAGTCGCTTGACGCGCTGGATCGGTTGTTCCCGGAATGGGCCTCTTGCCCTGTGCGCCACGTCCCCGAGTCCACAGCAGTGCCATGGCGGCAACCCTCGTGTGACAAGTTGCCCTTTCTGGGGGCATCCTGCACCAAACCCAACAGAGACTATTAATGAGAAAAAAGTATGAACCCAAGACCCCAAGGCCCGGCTACAGGCTATACTAATAGCAGCACAACTCAACCAGTTATTGGTAACAACAGGGGACCTTAGGCTACATTGTGTGGGGTCCTTTTCCAATACTGCCCCAGGCCAACACTCACTGCTTCACTTCCAAGTTCTGACAAGATCAGGCTAGCCTTGGTTATCCAGGCCAAACTCATCTTGCTTCAGACTTGCCTAACTTGCAAGGTTTTATGCAATCTGGCTGGCCTGACTATGCAGGGCTAGGCAATCGCCAATACCACTTACCTAACATTGTCTATCTACCTATTACCTAACTTCCCAAATATCTTATGTGTGCCTTTAACTATCTGTCATCTATCCTCTATCTGTCTGTCTGTCTGTCCGTCCGTCCGTCCATCCGTCCATCCATCCATCCATCCATCCCACCTGTATCCCCGCTCCCACATGCATGTATCTACAACAACCCAGGTAGGTGGGCATCTTTGAATCCTAGCTCGGTCAGGCATTTCCCCTGTACGCCTATTAGTATGTGTGGATTCCAAAATGCTTGACAGCCAAATATTTAGAGCCTCTATCGTTCCCCCCCCCCCGTCCCTCCGTTTTCCTGGTTTTTTAAAAAATTATAATGCTAAAGACCCAGCCCAGTCATATAGGTGAGGGGGGCCTGAGGGAGGGGGTGGTATAGGTGAGTTAAGACCAGGTGCACCAATGTGGCCCACCTGTCCAGGGCCAGGAGGCAGGAGATTGTGAAGGAAGCAGCTTTTTGTGCCCTTGCGGCCACCTGGCCCCTCAGATGCCTGTGCAGCCTGTCCTTCCTTGCCAGACGTGGCCAGCCATGGCCACCGTCACCTCACCAGCTCTCCCCACCCACGCCAGACCACGAAAGGGCCCTACGGGTGAGTTGGAACCCCAGCTTTTGGCTTTATTTAGATGGTAAAGGTAAAAGGTAAAGGTTCCCTTGCTCGAAAGCCAGTCGAATCCAACTCTAGGGTTGCGGTGCTCATCTCCGTTTCAAAGCCGAAGAGCCAGCGCTGTCCGAAGACGTTTCTGTGGTCATGTGGCCGGCATGACTAAACACCAAGGCGCACGGAACGCTGTTACCTTCCCACCGAAGTGGTACCTATTTATCTACTTGCAATTTCTTGCTTTCGAACTGCTAGGTTGGCAGGAGCTGGAACTAGAGACAGGAGCTCACCCTGTCTTGCGGCACCCGGGTCTTGAACCGCTGAACTACTGACCTTTCACAGCCTGCAGTTCAGCGTCTTAACCACTTGATCCACCGCAGCTCCATTTAGATGGCATGTATATGTTAAAGGTAAAGGTAAAGGTTCCCTTGCTCGAAAGCCAGTCGAATCCGACTCTAGGGTTGCAGTGCTCATCTCCGTTTCAAAGCTGAAGAGCCAGCGCTGTCCGAAGACGCTTCCGTGGTCATGTGGGCGGCATGACTAAACACCAAGGCGCACGGAACACTGTTACCTTCCCACTGAAGTGGTACCTATTTATCTACTTGCAATTTCTTGCTTTCGAACTGCTAGGTTGGCAGGAGCTGGAACTAGAGACGGGAGCTCACTCTGTCCTGCGGCACCCGGGTCTCGAACTGCTGAACTACCGACCTTCCACAGCCTGCAGTTCAGCGTCTTAACCACTTGAGCCACCGCAGCTCCTTTCAATGTATATGTTAGCGATAAACAAAAGAGAACATCTGATATAGTGTTCAGAGTTGTTCACTATTTCTCCCTAGAATGAAAACTGAACAACGTAATTGTTAAATTTCTTTTTTTCTCAAAGGCATTGTCATTTAAACTACTTGTAGAAACAGTCAAAATATAAGGACTGTTTCACATTATGATTTATGAATATTATGATGTTGATGCTGAAACGTTAAAGCCCTCCCTTTATATGCTTGCTTTGTTATTTATCTCAAAATTGGATGAACATTCACTGTCCCAAGTAAATTGTGTCAATTCCCCTAAAGTAATATCATCTCCATTATTTCCATCATATGCCAGTGAATGCTTACCATCTAAATTTTTGGAAACTCAGAACACGCTTCCGGAATTCACAGCTGAGTCAGGTTCATCAAGTCTTGATCATTAGGCATAATTAATATATAATACACACTCTTCTGTAGACTGTAGACATTTTCTACAGTCTCCAAGGGCAAGACTCCGTTTAATGGGCTTGGAGGGCAGATTTCCACTGAAATTTAGGAACAATTTCCTAATGGTGAGAGCAGTTTAATAACGGATCCAGTCATCTAGAGGTGAGCTCTCCCTCAATGAAGGTCTTCAAGCAGAGGCATTAAACCATTTGTCTGGAATGCTTTAAAGATTTCCTGCGTTGAGCAGGGGGGTGGACCAGATGGCTTCTATGTCCCCTTCCAGTTTTACACTCTACTTGATTACTATATGTGTGCAGTTCTGTCTATGTATCTGTTTCATTTAGTTGTAGCTTTTTAGGTATACCCTTCTAAAAAGTCTTAGGTATACCCACAAACACACATATAATGTATACTTGTCATGGCCCATTGTCAATTCCAGGTGCAACCCAGAAGTGACATAATGACATAGGCAATGCCAGCAACATCACAGCTCCCCCATGTCCCCACCCCCTAACCCTCACATTGGGTACAAAATTCTCTTGGCGAACATCTGGACCATGGGACTGATTTTAAGACCCGAAGACAGAAGGAATGCAGACACAAGCCATTCATATTAAGATTACTCTGATGTAGCGAGCATTTTATTGTTAATATTTTTAAGGGATTTTAATATTTTTATTGTTTTATTTATATCGGCCTGTTGTTCGTCTTCTGTAAGCCACCCAGAGCCTGTTTACAGGGTGGGCCGGGTATAAATGTAAATATAAATAAATAAATAAATATAACGAAGAAGAAGAGGAGGAGGAGGAGGAGATTGAATTTATACCTCACCCTTCACTACCCAAAGGAGTCTCAGCGCAGTTACTCTTTTCCCTTCCCCTCCCGACAACAGTCACCCTGTGAAGTAGGTAGGGCTGAGAGAGCTCTCTCAGGAACTGCCCTTGAAAGAACAGCTCTGAGAGAACTTGTGACCCAAGGTCACAACAGCAGCTGCATGTGGAGGAGTGGGGAATCAAACCTAGTTCACCCAGATTAGAGTCCGCATTCCTAACCAGTACACTAAACAGGCTCTCTAAGCTATTTAAAATGTATTAATACAAGACATTAAGCTTATACCATGGCCGCATTCATACATCATGCACAAACCATGTTATTTTTCTATAAGAATGTGCCTTGAGGTACTGGACTCAAAAGGACCCTTCCCACTGTTATGTACTGAGATCAAAGATCACCTAGTTTAGAACAAGCCACACTTTCTTGTGAGGTATGAATCAGGAGATTTAATAACTTGCAAGTTGGCTCTTTTTTTAACCTCCAAACTGGGATCCTAAACCAGGTATGAAGCTTTATTCCCATTAGCCCAAGGGATCATACACAGATCTCTGTTTCCTAACAAGGACATTGTCTAGCAGCTGCCGCACAATTGACAGCTTCAGCAGGCTATGAGCCATATACTGCGCTCCAGCGACAACTGGGCAAATAATGGGGAAAGCTGTTCAATCTATTCTCTCGCCATTGTCAGCCGCAAACAAAGAGAGAAAATAAGAATGCGGATGAAAATGAATTTAAGGCATAAAGTTCTACTTAGTTTCGTGTAAAAACAAAATCTATATGTGAAGAGAGTGAGGAAAATGGTCCGGGCGCCAAAATATAAAGCAATAAATTACTGAACCCTGTAACAGGAGAAGTAATAGGAGCAGCAAAGGAAAGAAATATCATTTTCCCCTCCACAGATTGGATTTAAACCCCACCTACCCTTCACTCGGAGTCTCAGAGTGGCTTACAAACTCCTTTCCCTTCCCCTCCCCATAACAGACACCCTATAAAGTAGGTGGGGCTGAGAGATCTCTTTCGAGAACTGTCCTTAAGAGAACAGCCCTGACAGAACTATGGCTTGCCCAAGGTCATCCAGCAGCTGCAAGTGGAGGAGTGAGGAATCAAACCCAGTTCTCCCAGATTAGTCTGCACACTTAACCACTCCACAGTTTGTAGCTCATGAACTGGGCATGCTACGAACCACGAACCGAACTGCATTTTTCCAGTTCATGCCCATCCCTATCTGTGATGAAGAAACCACGGATTAAAACCTCACCTGTAATATCCGATAGGCCTTACCCTACTGCAATTTGGAAGTTTAGACATTTTTGTCCCATCACTCAGCTATGAAACTGGTTCTTAGAGAGGATAACAACAAACCAAAATAAATTAACCCAGAAAAATAAAATATGAATATTAACCTAAAATGGAAGGAAAATAAAATTTTGCACAGCAAGTAATATCACAGCCAGCAATTAATCGGTTTAAAGAAAACATGCCAATTTTTTAAAATGAATAATGAAACCACAGGAAAGGGAGGGAGAAGCAGCAAAACAGAGCAATCATCACATGAAGTCTGGGAGAACAGGTAGTAGGGTTGCCAGGTCTGGGTTGGAAAATACCTGGAAACTTTGGGGGTGGAGCCAGGAGAGGGTGGGGTTTGGGGAGGGGAGGGGCCTCAGCCTGGTACAAGGCCATAGAGTTCACCCTTTAAAGCAGCCATTTTCTCCAGGGGAGCTGATCTCTGTCACCGGGAGGTTGTAAAAGCGTGAGATCTCCAGGCCCCACCTGGAGGCTGGCAACCATAACAGGTAGGTTGTCTCGCAGCACTGGAATGACAGCAAATCCAGCATTAGGCAAGCATCCAAGGGGACAGCATGCCAAAGTTGGAGTACCACAACTGAAAATGCTCAGGTTACTGACTCAAAGTTGGTTAATTCCTGGAGATTCAGAGGGGGAGGTGGAACCTGGGGAGGGCGGGTTTCAGGGAGGGGAGGGAGCATCATGGGGCATAATACCACACAGCCCACCCTCCAAAGCAGCCATTTTCTTCAGAGGAATTGATCTTTGTCATCTGGAGTTCAGGTGTAATTCCGGGAGATCTCCAGGCCACACCTCGGGGCTGGCAATGCTAGGAAAGGCCTTGCTCCTGTCATACATTTCACCTCTGAAATGGGAGGGCATTAGATTAAGCTGTCAAGGGATGGGCAAAAGACGATACTGACCTACTGTCCAAGTTTGTAAGAACTGATGTGAGACTAGACAGTCTCCTACCATCAGTGTGTGGAGGGCACACAGAGGTTTCCTGCCTTCCCCTCCACTGCTGCCAGCTCCCTCCAACCTTCAGAAAAATCATTCCTGGAATCACAGGATTCATGACAAGGAACAGCCACAGCAGTCAGTGAGCCAGAGTAAAAAGGGAGAAGGGGATGTAATTTCCCTCTTCCTTTTATGGAGCTGTGCACACCTGTAATGTTTTTGTTTGGTTTTTTGCTCTTTCTCTGTGATCCCTGTATCTGTTACCTCTCTGTAGTGTTCTGAGGTGACGTGTGTTATGCTGCCTCCCCACCTTCCTTATTCTTGCTGCCGCCAGAGATTCTCTCCTTAGAAATCTTAGTTGGACCCAAAGAACAGGATGGCATAGTTGCATGTGGTAAAATGTGGGGGTGGCTCTGAAGCAAACAGTTATACTCGGAAAAACAGTTATATTCTTTTAAACATAAACAGAGTTTATTTATAACAGTGTAGGAGTTCCTATATGGTCAAAAAAAGTAATGATTTCAGATAGGTACATAAGCAAAATGGTTCCTTAAATAGACCCAGCCACACAGACTTATTTTCTCATGTATTTATTTATTTATTTGGATTGGTATCCTGCCCTCCCCGCATAGTGGGCTTATGCCAATAACTTCCACGCAGCTTAATATTCCTAACTTGCCACTGAGGCTAATAACTTCCACACAGAACACAGATTTCTCTCAGGGCACTTCCCTCTTTACCCACACAGTTTTTGTAATGTATTGAAATGATTACATGAATCACCTCATAGGACTCCCATGTTAAGCTTCGAGCCAGACCAGGGCTCCTCTGAGCGAACTTCCTATTGGTCGCTTCGTAACAGCGACCAATCAGAACGATACCATTCCCTAGGAGGGAAAGACTCCCATTGGCCTTTATTCTAGCAATCTCATTGGTTGTTATTTGTAAATAGGCGTGGCTACATTAGCCCGGTTATGTTTAAAAGGAGCATAAGCTCCCACTGTTTTCTGTTCTGGTTTCTTACTGAGTTAGTGCTTGCTCGTTACTTCCAATAAAGCTGAATCACTTGCTGAATCACTCTAAGAGTCCTTTGTTAGCGCGATCTAACAATTGGCGACGAAGGTGGGATGTTAGAGCAGGTAGGCAGCCCTGCGGACATCCACACTTCGGACTCGGAAGAAAGCGAGCAGAGCACAGCAGCCGATCCGGCGGAGGCGCCACCAGCTCCGGTGCCCAAGTCTCCCCCGATGGCTGGAAGCCAGAAGTTCGAGTGCTTCGAACCCTCCTCAGAAGACTGGGACTCCTACCTGTCCAGGTTCGAGTTCCATCTGGAGACACACGACATTACAGACGAGGCCAAGAAACGGGCGTGCCTCCTGAGTTCCTGCGGGAAGGGAACCTTCGACATAGCCAGGTCGTTGGTGGCCCCAACTGATATAAAGACTGTCACCTACGCTGACATCACGGAGAAGCTTAAGGCTCACTATTCTCCACAACCGTCGGAGATCGCCTGCCGGCACGCTTTTTACAAGCGGAACCAGGCCGGAGGCGAGACCATCGCAGATTTCGTGGCGGCCCTTCGCAAAGCCGCACGGCCATGTAATTTCCACAACGTGGAGGAAGCCCTCAGAGACCGTCTCGTCTGCGGTCTCAAAGATGAAAGGCTGCAACAGAGGCTGTTCGCCCGCACCACCCTGACCTGGGCAGTGGCCTACGAAGAGGCCGTGGCCGCGGAAGCAGCGGAGAAGTCCACGAAGGAGGTCCGCCAGCGGGTGGCAGAGCCCAGTATACACGCTCAACGAGACCCGTGATGTCGACTGCAGAGCCTGTGGACGGCGCGGTCATCTGGCCAGAGTCTGCAGAGCGGCACGGAAGGATTCCTCACCAAGCAGCGGATCGGCACAAAAGAATGCCCCCACCAATTCCCGAGGCAAGCAGCGTTTCCCGGCATCGGAAGCAAGCTGCAAGACTACGGCGACCCTGACAAGCGCATCGACTGTCAATCGCACCAGTTGCCAGGGAAAGATCACTGTGACCCCCCTCCTCGACGGCAGACCATGCACCATGGAAGTCGACTCCGGCTCTTCGGTGACGGTAATTTCTGCGGCATCCTGGCAACAGCTGTTTCCGACCAGAAGTCGACGGCGGCTCCAGCCTGCGGAAACCAGGGTGTCCGACTTCCAGGGCAACCGAATTCCCCTGGCCGGAAGAGACACTGTAAATGTTGAGTATAAGGGGAAATGTGTTCAACTGTCATTTCTTATTGCAGAGGGAGACCGGGTCAACCTACTGGGGTTAGACTGGTTTGAGCCATTGGGCATTGGTATTTCAGGGATTAACAAAATGCTTGAGAATAAATGGGATATGATGTATGACCTGTTCCCTGATGTGTTTGCAGAGGGTCTGGGGCGGTACAAAGGGCCCCCGGTTGCTTTTGAACTTGACCCATCCGTAAAGCCAATCAGGCTAAAATATCGGAAGGTTCCAATCCCCCTCAGGCCTAAAGTAGAGAGGGAGATCGACAAACTCGTGGAACAGGGAGTCTTGGAACCTGTTCCTTATAGCAAGTGGGAAACGCCTATCGTAACGCCAGTGAAGCCTGATGGGTCCATACGCCTATGCGCAGACTATAAATGCACCCTTAACAAGGCGTTACAACAACACTCCTATCCGGTTCCAGTTATAAGCCACATCCTGGCTTCATTGGGGGGTGGGAAGTTCTTTGCCAAATTGGACTTGGCACAGGCATACCAGCAGTTGCCTGTCACTCCCGAGGCTGCAGAGGCTCAGACTATTGTTACCCATAGGGGAGCTTTTAAGGTAAATCGCCTACAGTTCGGGGTAAATGTAGCGCCCGGCATTTTCCAGGGCCTAATGGAACAACTGTTGAGGGGGGTACCAGGAACGGTGCCCTACTTCGATGACGTGTTAATTGCGGGGAGGTCTGAAAATGAATTGATGGACCGTGTGAAGGAAGTCTTGAAGCGTTTCCAAAACGCAGGGCTCAGGGTAAAACGTTCAAAATGCACACTGGGAGTTAGCAGTGTGGAATTCCTGGGATTCAGGATTGATGCAGACGGGGTGCACCCCACTACTGACAAGGTGACTGCAATCCGAGACGCCCCCAGGCCGGTGAGTAAGAAGGAGCTCCAATCATTTTTAGGACTCCTCAATTTTTATCATGCGTTTTTACCGCATAAGGCATCAGTGGCGGCCCCTTTGCACGCACTTTTGCATAAGGAGGCGAAATGGAAGTGGGGACAGGCCGAAGAACGGGCTTTCGTGGGAGTTAAGGAGCTGTTGGTGTCTAATGACGTACTGACGCATTATGATGACCAGAAGCTCCTGGTGCTAGCTGCGGACGCTTCACCTTTTGGAATAGGCGCAGTTTTGAGCCACCTGATGCCTGATGGGAGCGAAGCGCCTATCGCTTTTTACTCTAGGTCTCTATCTGTGGCAGAGAGGAACTATGCCCAGATAGACAAGGAAGGTCTGGCTTTAGTAGCGGCTGTCAAAAAGTTCCATGACTTTATTTTTGGCAGGCGATTTTTGCTGGTCACTGACCACAAGCCGCTACTGGGGATTTTTGCGCCCGATAAGCAACTGCCAAATATCATGTCCCCGCGCATGCTTAGATGGGCGCTCTTTTTGCAGGCGTACGATTATGACCTTGAACACCGGCCTGGAAAGGCAATCGGACATGCGGACGCCCTCAGCCGCTGCCCGTTGCCCTGTGTAGAGTCTGACCCTGCCCCTGCTTGTGAGGTGCTGGCACTCGATGAGCTTCCCCAGGCACCGGTGTCGTCCAAGGACATTGCGGCACACACAGCCAAGGACTGCATCCTCTCCCGAGTACTAAACTGGGTTTGGAGAGGGTGGCCGGTGGGAAGCATGGAACCGGGGTTCGGGCCCTACAAAAGCCGCCAAGACGATCTAACAGTTTTCTTCTCTCACACACTCCCCTAACTGTCTCTCCCACAAAGCCCCTCGGAACCATCCACTCAATTCCGCTCCCCCCTCCAGGGTACAGCTACCACCCAATCCTAACAGACTTCACTCACCCATCCAGCCTCCCTCATTCTTACATGCCTACATTTTAGATCCCAGCAACATACATTTAAACTCCATGTGGCAGAACGGGCCTGCGTCAGCTGGCAGGCCCCGCTCTGCCCACCCCTCCTTTGCCTGACCTGGCACCTGAAGGGGCAGTTTTTCTCCACTGCCTCTGAGTATTGCTGCCACCACTGTCCCTGTCTTGGGCTCTGGTTAGGCGGGACAGCCTCCTAACGGTCTTACTAGGAATCCACCTTGGGGCTCCCCTGGAGAGTTGGCAACTGACCATTTTGCCCCTGTTCTCCTCAGGGAGTCCCCGACCCACCCCTAGTGTACCCAAGCGGCTGGGGGAACTAGGTGGTACAGAGGGATCTCACTCCTTTATCATTTAATGTTTTTATTGCTTTTACCTTGTTTTATATGGGCTTTGCCCCTTGTAAGCCGCCCTGAGCCCGCTCTGCGGGGAGGGCGGGGTAAAAATCCCAATAAATAAATAAAAAAATAAATTATTTGAAAACACTTAACTATTTACAGGCATACAGTGAACTGAAGAATCAAAAATAAAGGTGACAAAACCTTTCTCCACACTCCACATTAAAACATAGAAACAAGACACACACACACACAGAGTGTTTACATGGCAAAACACCACAGTACTGAACAAGAAGAAGGAGCAATTTTAACTATAGCTCAGCTATTCTTCCCTGGGGGTACTGTGCACCTCAAGAGTGATCCCTTCAGGGGTCAAAAAGAACTATACCCTCCGCACATGGAGAGGGAGGATGCTGCCCCTGTTTGGCAGTGCTTTGAATAAGCCAAGCATACTATAGACGCTTGTAGTGAGACTGCCATCATTATGACAATAGTGAGTGGGATAAAGATTTTCCGCCAAGTTACGTGATAACAGGAAGAAACAGGAGGGAGCCATTTTCCTAACTGGAAACCTCAAACATGTAACAGTTCCTCAATTACCATGAAATGTCTGTGGCCCATCGGTTCCGATGTACTCAATGACTATAGTCAGATCCAGAGAGTAAGAGCTAGGTGAAGTGGAACTTTCTGGCGAAAGTAAGGACTTCTTTCTTAAATTAGGTGTTTTCCCCAAGAAGTAAAAAAGCATGAACAGAAACTTTATTTCTACAATTTTTGTAAAAAAAATCAGCTCACTGGGGGGAAAGCAGATTAGAGAGGGGGGGAAACCTTTGACACTGAAAGATGAGAGTGGAGGGTAACTAGGGAAAGAGAGATGAATTAATGTCCAAAGCTGACTGCCTCTGGTGGAACACTGGAAATGGAATACCGGTGTAAAGATGAAAATGAAACAGATACCCTGAGCACCGTTTACACTTTTGATTGATGGGCGAAGAAGGAGCGTGAGGTTATTAAAGTAGTCGATGGTTTAAAACTCACGGCCTCTGCAGAGAGAAAGAAGAGGGGGGAACCCATTGTCTGCAATTGGAGATGGGCACGGATTTGAAAGCGTCTCTGTGCGAAGAGGCCAGGCTTCGGTGGTTCCGAGCTGTGGATAGTGTGAACCTCAAAGGACTTCCAGGGACAAAGCCCACTTTGTCTTGGATGTAATTGCAGACTTGGCCCAAGATACATTTTATTTATTTCTTGTAGTTGTTTTGCACCCCTTCTCCAAGGAACTTTGTGGCTTATAAAAAATCACAGTTAGCCTGAGAGGTGGCGGGTCTCAGGATATCTAGTGAGCATTATTCTGGAACCTGAGTATTGCAGGTCCCAGAATGTCCAGTCTACAGCATGGGGTGGGCTCTGTTTTCGCAAAGTCTTCCGCTGCTATTGCCACACAGTGGGGTTCAAAAGGAGGCCTTTAGAAAGCTTTAGCTTCAAGGTTGTATCGGATCTGGTGATTTGCCAGGTTTCATCTAAATGGCCTCCTGATCTGGATGGCCCAGACTAGCCCAATCTTGTCAAGTCTCAAAAGCTAAGCAGAGTTGGCCCTGGTCAGTACTTGGATGGGAGACCATCAAGGTAGCCCATGGTCCACACACAGAAATTCATAATCAACAGCAGAGCTCCTGTTTTTAATAAGCAAACATCTAATCAGAGCTGGAATGCACCAACTCTTGTACTGACAAATTGAATTTGCCTTTTTGTCTTTCTCAATACATCTCTTCATTTGGCTACCGGACCCTTGCAACATTTGCAATATTTATTTTGCCCCACTGAGTCTCGAATCTAATGCAGCACGATCACTTCCTCGAGCAAAATGGGTACAACTGGTAAAAAAAGAACAATATTTAGCCTCCACTCAAGGGTGCCGTCACACAACTTCATTGGAGGGTGTGGGGCACAGAGAGTTTAGTACAGGGGTGGCCAAATTGTGGCTCGGGAGCCACATGAGGCTCTTTCACACATATTGTGTGGCTCCCAGAAGGGCGGCTTCCCAATCGGTCTTCCCTTCCCCAGCGAGTGTTCCCCTCCCTGGGTAGGCTTGAGGTGGGGGGCGGCAGAGAAAGAAAGCAACTTTAAATGCATTCTCAAAGCACACACACACCCTTTTGCCAGCTGGCTTGGAGAAGGCATTTGTCTCTTTAAATCCCTTCTCCAAGCCAAGCCAGCTGACACGGGGGGCATGGGGGGGTTGGAGGATGTGTTGCTTTCTTTCCACCTCTCCCTCTCTCTCCTCATCTATTTTCTTTCTTTGTTTTTCTCTCTCTCCCTCTTTCTCTCTCTCTTGGAAAAATAAATATCATTAGCAAACAAATAAATATCAGTATCAGTATCTATTATACACCTTTTGATTTTATTTTTGGGAGTGTCTTTTAATGTTAATAAAAAGCAAATCTGCATATTTTTTCAATAAAAATGGGTGTGTAACATTTGTTCATGTCTTGTGGCTCTCAAACATCTGATGTTTTTCTATGTGGCTTTTATGTTAAGTAAGTTTGGCCACCCTTGGTTTAGTAGCACAGACGGCAAGGTTCAAGGAGGACAGCCTTCCCATCATACATGTGTTTATGACAATGTGAGATGAGATCTCATCAAGTCCTGAGCAATGTTCTCTCTAAGCTCTGGAGTCTTGTGAGCAAAAATTCTCCTTTGTGAACGACTGGCATGAAACTTGTGAGCGAGGGATCTGGCTACTGCATCAATTAGTTTGCTCTGGTTCCATCCTTCCTGAGCAAAGACAAAAATGTGTGAGCCGGAGGCTTAAAAACTGTGAGCTAGCTCACACTAACTCAGCTTAGAGGGAACACTGGTCCTGAGTCCCCCTACCCTTCCTCTGGGTAGCTGCCAACTACATGGTTACAGGAGCAAGCCTAAACAGGTCTACTTGGAGTTATGTCCCATGTTAGTCAATGGGGCTTACTTCCAGGAAAGTGTTCTTAGACTTGGAGCCAATGTCACATCCATTTTTATAACTACCAGAATAAATAGTAGGGAGGGACTGTGGCTCAGTGGAAGAGCCTCTGCTTTGCACCGCAAGGTCCCAGGTTCAATCCCCAGCATCTCCAGGTGATGCAAAAGACCTCCACCTGAGACCCTGGGGAACTGCTGCCACTCTGAGTAGACAATGCTGACACTGAAGGAGGGATGGTTTGATTCCATATAATGAATCTTATCAGTCATCCAAAGTTGCTACCAAAACCAACAAACCTATGTTGGATAATCCCCCGTGTGATGTCATGATGACAAATGTTGTGATATCATAAGTGTGTTTTCTCCCCATTATCAGCTACCAATAACTTGGCATGCAGGCACACCGTGTGATGTCCACAAGTAAGTAATAGCACATGTTGCGGTGCGGAACTTAACAGGGGATTTTGTGCTCATTCTAAGGATGCTTCTAAGAAACCTCCAACTCTTTCAAGGCCGTGTCTGTTGTTATTATGACTAAGCCCCAACCGAACAACATATGCTTTTATAAAGTGGTGCATATTTTATTCCTTACGTTTCAGCAGCAGCTAGATAGACCTGACCTATTTTTCTATCATGTAAGTGCTGAAACTATATTTTCTGCCGTGCAATTTGCCAATGGATATTATTGTATTTCTTCCTGATAGCAACGTGAAAATACCAAGGCAATGGTCTCTTTGCTTTGTCAAGCTATCTGAAGCTGAGTGACCACCGCTCACGTCAGTTTGTCTAAACAACCGAGACTACTATAATTGCTGCTTTTAAAGGGAATCATAAGTACAGACTTCTGGGATATTTTGAATTAGCGCTGTGTGCCCAGGCATGCATGAAAGAGGGAATTGGTTGAACTTTGATCTTAAGCTGGAAATGTCCTTCTATGACAGTGAAGAGTAAAAACCTTTCCTTTACTTCTGATTGCCAAGTGGGTGACTTTCAATAGGATCTCATGTCACCTTCCCTCTGTGGAAGTGGTCCAAACAGGGGATAGCGAATAGGCAGCATAGGGGTAGGAGGTATTCTGGCCCCTCTTGGGGTAGTGCATAATCCCCTCTCTGTAGAGGGGCTTAACAGCCTTGCTCACATCTTGCAAATGGAAGGCTGTGACTTTCTTCACTGAGTCAATCCATCTCACGTTGAGTCTTCCTCTTTTCCGACTGCCTTCTATTTTTCCTAGCATTATTCTCTTTTCCAGTGAGTGTTGTATTCTCATGTTGTAGTCGAAATACAATAGCCTTAGTTTAGTAAT
Organism: Gekko japonicus; assembly: GCF_001447785.1. NCBI lineage: Eukaryota > Metazoa > Chordata > Lepidosauria > Squamata > Gekkonidae > Gekko > Gekko japonicus. Next base: position 58,723 of record NW_015164326.1, on the reverse strand, counting down.
TTTAGCTTCTAGGGAGAGTTCAGGTTTGATTTGATATTAGGAAACACTGGATATTAGGAAACACATTTTCACGGTCAGAGTGGTTCAAAGGTGGAATGAGCTGCCTAGAGAGGTGGTTAGCTCGCCTTCACTGACAGCTTTCAAGAAGAGGCTGGACGAATATTTATCAGATATGCTTTAGGCTCATGTTGACATTTTGTTGATGACTTTTCAGCTGGTTTGTAATATTGGACTCTCAGGAATTTTGCATACTGTTTTGCAGTTGTATGTTATACTTACTCTCAATAAACACTTTAAAACATGAAAAAAAGAGATGCTTTAGGCTGGTCCTGCATTGGGCAGGGGGTTGGACGAGATGGTCTGTATGGCCCCTTCCAACTCTATGATTCTATGATATGTGCCTTTTTGGTGGTCCACATTATTTGTAAAACTCTCCTCCAGCACCACATTTCAAATGAATCAATTTTCTTCCTGTCAGCTTTCTTTACTTTTGCACCCAATGTATAGTAATGGGAAATACCATAGTATGAATTATCTTGATCTTTGTCTTCAGTGATAATTGGTTGATGATTGAACCAAGGAAGGAAAAATCTTCAGCAATTTCAATTTCTTCATTGCAAATTTTAAAATTGTGCAATTCCTCCACAGTCATTACTTTTGTCTTCTTGATGCTCAGCTGTAATCCTGCCTCGGCTTTCTCCTTTAACTGTAATCGGTAGTCATTTCTTTACTTTTTCTGCCAGTATTAAACCAATACAGCAATATGAAGCAACAAGCCATTAAAATCAATCTGTTGGATGCAGACTGGACAGAACCTGTCTATAAAAGT
>NW_015164326.1:49017-57844 GCF_001447785.1 Gekko japonicus | reverse complement strand
CCTGTTAATGCTCAACTGAGCAGTGAGGGGGAAATGGGGCAAAGGGAAGGATGTTGGTAACATGTTGACATCACTCCTAGCTGGAACCTGGAAGTGACATCAGTGAAGCTTTATGAATCTTCATGATCTCTGGTGGTTTAGAAAACAGGTGAAATCCTAGAGTGCCATTGATGTCCCTTCTGAATTCCAGCCAGAAGTAACATTAACATGTCACCAATATGTCCTTTACCCCATGTTCTACCTCCCAAAGTCACCCAGGGATTTCAGGCATGCGCCTGGCAACTCTACATAAAACGGGCTTCAGACTAGAAGCAGACCATTTGGAAGAGCTAGTAAGATTAAAACTAGGGATGGGCACAAACCAGACCATGGACCAATGTTTTCCATGGACTGGGGCCCAGTTCATGATTTGTTTGCCCAATCCATGCCCTCCTGCTTTCCACGGACCACCCACTGACCTCCCAGGGTTTTCCGGGGGTTCATTTGGTCCATGAGTAGTTCATGGAAATCGACTCAGAAGGCATTAGTTTTATTTATTTATTTATTCAATATTTACCCCGTCCTACCCCACACGTCAGTTCAGGGTGGCTTACAACAAAACAGTCCATGCCCATCCCTAACATGAGAGAGCTCAGGAGGCATTTAAATGCCTACTGAGTCAACTTCCAGTCACAACCAGAAGTCAAATTCCTTGGTCATGTTAAAAAAAAAAAAGTCACAGTGGTAGAATGGTTAAAAATGCAAAGTCTGAGAAGCTGGGGTGAAGTCAATTTTGGGATATGTCTTTATGAAATGAAGATAAATACGTTGTACCTTGGGAAATGGTATCGTCATAGATTATGCCAAAGATTAAGACATGCGTAATTGATTTAGCTAACTAAAGACAAATGAGACACTCAGGGAATGGGGAAGATAATAGTTTTAGGGAGCAGCTATAGTGATTGCTTTTTAAACACAGTTCAAAAATCGCAAAGTAATATCTATAATTCAAAATTATTCTCTTCATTTTCATTGGAAATACGGATCATTAAGCCTGTGGTGGGTGAGTGTGGAAACATCCCATCTCCAAAAAGTTTGACTAATTTCGAGCATACGCTTTTCTTTGTGTTCATCTGGTGTTTCTGTCAAGCAGGAGCCTCCACATTTTTGTATATGTCTAATAAAGTAGCAACCACAGTCCCAGGTGTTCAGTAACAATTCCCATTATATAGAGAACTTCATAATCAGCTTTGGACTTCCAATAGGACATCCAAGTAGCTGATACCCACAGCATCACAAATAAAAACAGGCACACTGGGTTGGGTCTGGCAAGCTTATTTTTATAGGTCCCAGGCTGCAAACCCCGACCCCTAAGTCCTACTCAGGTTAAAGACCTTCAGATAGAGGATGGTGAAAGTTAGCCTAGAGAGACCTCACCTTTGTCATCAGTTCCCTCCCTTGCCAGGATGACGCTGAACAAAGATAAGATGCTGGATTACAAAGAAGAGCTAACTTCAAAAATAAAAATGAACATAGCTAACATTCCAAACTACTCAAAATGTCTAAGAGTTCCAGAATAGTAGGGGCCGGTAAGTTGTGAAGGGCACCTAGCTAGCATTACAGCTTGAGATCTGGGAATGGAAATTTGATCTTTCGCTATTGATTGAGAAAGCTTTCAGATCCGACTTTCTCAGCTCACGTGTTCAGCTAAGCAGGATAATTAGAAATCTGATGATCCTTGTGCTTCATTTGGGAATGAAAATTTCAAGGTAATGGCTCTGTTTCAGTCCTGGTGCAGACAGGATATTGATTGCTATGGGTGAGAAATGATATTCATTACGATAAAAGGATTGGCTTTGCCTCTGACCTCTAACAAACCATACTCTCCAAGGAAAAATCTGTTTTAAAGAGTGAAATCTAGTGATAATCAATATATGTCTCTGGAACCACCTCTAAATGTCTTATGGCCTGAAATCCCATCTGCAGCTGAGAGGGTTCTCATCTTGGTACAATTTCTTCTCAACTTAATTCAGACTTAATTTGAGATAGTGGTGAAGGTACCCTCTGATCCTTGTGGTGAAATTGGTGATAGAACGGTTGATGTCCTTTCCTGTATTGTGGTATCAGAACTTTGAGCACCTCTGGAAAACTGTCCTAGACTAATAGACCTTCAGGGGATGAGGAGCAGCCAATTGGAAGGTGTTCATGTCTTCTCTGCCTTAGCCCTACTTGAGAGCCAGTTTAGTGTAGTGGTTAGGAGCACGGGCTCTCGTCAGGGAGAACCGGGTTTGATTCCCCACTCTTCCACATCCAGCTGCTGGTGTGACCTGAGGTCAGTTGCAAGTTCTTTCAGAGCTGTTCTCTCAAGGGCAGTTCTCTGGAGAGTTTTCTCAGCCCCACCTACATCACAGTGTGTCTGTTGTGGGGAGGGGGAGGGAAAGGAGATTGTAAACTGCTCTGAGACTCCTTTGGGTAGTGAAGGGCGGGGTATAAATTCAACCTCTTCTTCTTCCCATGTTCTGCCCATGTTACTGATTCTGAGGGCATGATAGCCCAGTTGCTTATGAATCACTTGATACTTGTCTTAGCTAGCTCTTGTTGGAATGCAGAACAAAAGGGCCTCAGAGCTAATTTGTATGAATGAGCAGTCACATGTTGGCTGCCTTGAAGCCAACTGCACAGAGCTTGCACCATAGGGCAAAATGTATATGCCGCTATTCATCAAGTCAGATCTTTTTTTTCTCCCACATCATTGCAGCTATAGGGGGGGGGAAGTGTTAGAAAACAGTTGTGTAGTAAAAAAAAATGGCAGGTCCACTGGGTTGCCAACCTCCACGTGGTTAACAAACACACAAAAATGGAAATACAGCAAATGCAGTTATGCAAACAAATAAGCAGAATGATCTGTCGCTCTGTACAAATCGCACGAGAGACTACGGTCTTCTTATACAGTTCTACTTACAACCAAAGTGAATACACATAACAGATAGTTTTGCCACCGTGCATAAATGACAACTGCAACAGTTGAATAGTGACCTAATAGTCCTTGAAAGTACAAGTCTCTCTTCTTTCGTGCAGAGAAGAGTTTCCAGAAGAAAGCATGCAGTAGACGGCATGAGCTCAGGACTAGCTGTAGCCCGAACCAAAGGAGCGGCGACGGCATGCCTAGGTTGCTTTGCCGTTTCTTAGGGCTTCATCAGGCTGCTTTGCTTTAGAGATGGAGCTCAACCCAGCTCTGGCAAGATTCAAAATGACACGAAGTCTACAAGTTTACACAACCTCCAGGTGGTGGCTGGAGATCTGCTGGGATTACAATGATCTCCAGGCAACAGAGTGATCACCTGGAGAAAATGGCTACTTTGGAAGGTGGAACCTCTGGTATTATACCCCACTGAAGTCCCTCCCCCAAACCCTGCCCTCTTCAGACTCCACTCCCCAAAACACCAGGTATTTCCCAACCTGGAGCTGGCAACCATAAGATCCACCCAGTCAGGGCCTAACTCAACCAGCTCCCTGTATAGAAAATGGTCCACATTTACAGCCAGGGCTATTTTTGTTTTTGGGCAGGAATGCACAGGAACGGAGTTCTGGCTGGCTTCAGAGTTGGCCATGCCCACTACAGCCAAAACCTCTGCGTGTGTGGCTACAGAGGGAAGGCCTGGAGAGCGACCCCCCCCGGTGACTCCGAGGCAGGCAGGCCAGGGGGGGCCTGGAAGGTTCCGGGAGGCATTTAAATGCCTCCCCGTGCCTTCCCCAGCCTGTCCAAGGGCCAGCTTGCCCGGGCTCCCCGCAGCCGTGGGGTTCCCAGGCAAGCCAAGGGAAATCATGGGGTGTGGCCTAATATGCTAATGGACTGTGCTGTCCGGGGTGTGGCCTATTATGCTAATGAGTTCCTGCTGGGTTTTTTCTACAAAAAAGCCCTGTTTACAGCCATTGTAGCTTTTTGAGATCCCAAAACCTGTTTAGTTTCACATAAGGTACCTGAACTAACCCAATGGAATTTGACTTTTTTCATATGAAGAGTTGGATACACACCTTCTCCTCCATATCACAAATGTTTTCAGTCTCCCCTCAGTACCAAGTGAGGTCTGCTGTAGAATATGTAGATTGGCACCCTTAGACCCATGGAATGAGCTTCACAATTAGTCAGGTCCACAAATTTGGTCAGGTCTGTTCACATGGAGCAAACCTGACATGTGAAGAGTGAATGTTTGCTACTTTGATCAGATTCGTTTATATTTGGTCAGCAGTTTCAATCCTCTGCTTTTTTTGGTGAGGGCTTGCTAAATATGCTTTTATTATGTATGCATGTGGTAATTTTTTGACACACAAGTTATACTGAATGTATGCATTAACTTTGCATCAAACACGGGTATAGTATAAATCATTATGTAATGTTTCTTGCTAATGTCTGTGAATGCAACAATAACGCTGAAGTTCTTCAGTGTGTATTAGTGTTCTCCATTAAGAAATGTTCTCTCCCAGACAGTAACAATAAGAAGACCCATTGTCAAACTACCAGCATCTCCTGTGTGCTAGCCACAGAGTAGGACTGAAGGATAATCTAAAACAGGAATAGGTAAGCTCACCTGTACCTACCACACCTGAGAGGATCAGTACTGGGTTAGTCCTCTTCTCTGGACAGCACTCGTCATTCCGATCCATTAAAATGTTACACAGTAGTAGGCCATTAGCATGCTTGACAAAAAGAATAATGCAAAAATGTTCAGCTTTTTACCAACAGATGTTATTGGATATTAAAATCATCACCGCATGGCTGTGAGAATTTCAAATGAGGCATCAATTATTTAGAGGCAGGGAGCACTTTGAAGGGTTCGGAAGAGGCAGCCTTTTAAATTTACAACAAATCCTTTTTGGAAACCATGTTCTGTCCTATCCCTTTTTAAAAAAAAAAAAAATCTGACTTGCTGTGTTTAAAACAGTGGATCTAATTCATTCGAGGCCATCACTCAGCAGATGTGGGTATCTCCAGGAAGGCTACAATAAAGAAATAAGGCAACTCCTGTCATGAGCAATGATCAAAGTAGGCTTGTTTTGTGCATTAGGTTGCACGGAGAAAAGGCTTTATACCATGGTTGCAATTTGAATCTATACAACTCTAAAAACGGGGGGGGGGGACTACATGATTTATATCTTTATAATTGACAAAAGAACAATAAATGTTTTTGTAAGGTGGCCCAGGCTAGCCCGATCTCATCAGATCTCAGAAGCTAAGCAGGGTAATCTCTGGTCAGTGTTTGGATAGGAGACCACCAAGAAAGTCCAGGGTCGTGATGCAGAGGCAGGCAATGGCAAATCACCTCTGAATCTCTCTTGCCTTGAAAACCCTTCAGGGTTGCCATAAATCACCTGAGACTCCACGACAACGCTATGAAGCAAAAATAGGAAAGCTATGAAAAGAGTTGCATTCAGTTTTATGGGAAAACAGGCTCAAGCCAATGGAGAAGGGGGGGAAGATGCCCAAGTACTGGATCTAGTGGTATCTTACTGGTTGGAAGTATTTGTGCATTTCCTGCATTGTGCAGGGGGTTGGACTAGATGACCCTGGAGATCTCTTCCAACTCTATGATTCTACTGCTTGGTCAAGTGGTGTAAGGTATCAGAAACCCAATAGTGCTTCACTGAAATACTGAGCTGATGAAAACATGTGTTGCATTCTGTCTTGAGCACAAGGAAAAGAAGGTTTGGATCCAATAGTTTTAACTTAGTACAAGCAGCCTGAGATATTTATGTATTTATTTTTGGCTAGGGCTTCTGATCACACAAAGGCTGTTGCACACACAGAAATGCTCCATGGAATCCAACCCAAATCATGGAAGGGATACATCTAAACCCATTTTTAATCTCTGTGTAGCAGTTCGAAAGCAAGAAATTGCAAGTAGATAAATAGGTACCACTTCAGTGGGAAGGTAACAGCATTCCATGCGCCTTGGTGTTTAGTCATGCCGGCCACATGACCACGGAAATGTCTTCTGACAGCGCTGGCTTTTCGGTTTTGAAACGGAGATGAGCACCGCAACCCTAGAGTTGGACTCAACTGGCTTTGGAGCAAGGGAACCTTTACCTTTATCTGACTCCAATTGTGTTCCTTTAAAGACACAGATCAGTAAAGAACCATAACTAGTGATGGCCAAAAAAGGTTCGGTTTGGTTCGTAGCTCATGGCGTTCCTAGTTCGTGAACAGCAAACTGTCATGAACTTTTAGTTGCCAAATGAACTAGTTTGGTTTATAAGATCCATGTTGCAGTAGAACACCCCCCATGTGGTAGAGACACCAGACTTGCAGGGGATCTCTGGCTGACTCTCTTCTATCTGCCCTCCAAGTTTGTTGGGAATTGGATTTACGGGGCCTAAATTAGGCCCCCCCCCCAAAAAAAAAGGTGTCCCAGGAAAGCGCTTTCTGGGGAAAAGACAGGTGCAGGGTCAGGAGGTTCAGGAGTGTATAGAACGAATCCTGCGCAAGCTAGAGACACCAAACTTGCAGGAGACCTCCCCAAGATGCTCCTCTACACGCCCTCCAAATTCTGCTCCCCCTGTAGTTTTGAGGTTTGGTAAACATTTAGACTGAATGGATAGTCTGTCTGAAAATGTATCCGTTCACAAACCACCCCAAACCAGCATAAACAGCTGGAAGTTTGTGGAAAGTTCATGCTGATCGACCTGCCATGAACTTCGCTTTGCGAGCCACGAACCAGCCAAAATTCATCACGAATTTTAGTTCATGAGCTAGTTTGTGCCCATTTCTAATGATTGCTCTACCATTTCGATATCAGGCCGATCCAATGGGTACATGTGTATGTTAAGTGCTGTCAAGTTGCTTCCAACGTATAGCATGGTGACCCCATGAATTAATGGCCCCTAAAACAGCGTTGTTGTGCACCTCGGTGTTTAGTCATGCCAGCCACATGACCACGGAGATATCTTTATACAGCGCTGGCTCTTCGGCTCGGAAACAGAGATGAGCACTGCATCCCTACAATCGGATTCGACTGGCTTTCGAGCAAGGGAAACCTTTACCTAAAATATCCTAGCCCTGACCTGGACAGCCCAGGCTAGCCTGATGTCATCCAATCTTGAAAGCTAAGCAGGGTCAACACTGCCTAGTAATTGGATGGGAGACCTCCAAGGAGAATACCAGGGACATGATGCGGAGGCAGGCATTGGCAAACTACCTCTGAATGTCTCTTGCCTTGAAAATCCCTTAGGGTTGTCATAAGTCAGCCGTGACTTGGTGGAACTTTCCGTCTCCACCAAAATGTCTTATCGTTAACAGCCTTGCTCAAGCCTTGCAAACTGAGGTCTGAGGCTTCCTTCAGTGAGTCAAGACAAAGTGTCAGCTGTTCTTGTTTTTTCCAAGAAAAGCCAACAGAAATTATTCCTACACATCAACATAAGAACATAAGAGATGCCAATGTTGGATCAGGACTAAGGTCCATCCAGTCCAACACTCTGTATCACACAGTGGCCAGAAATACCAGGTGCCATCAGGAGGTCCACCAGTGGGGCCAGGACATTAGAAGCCCTCCCACTGTTGGCCCCCCCAAGCACCAAGAAGACAGAGCATCACTTGCCCCAGAGTCCCTATCTATACCTTGTGGCTAATAGCCACTGATGGACCTCTGCTCCATATGCTTATCTAATTCCCTTTTGAAGCCATCCATGCTTGTAAACAGTATCAACATCCATGTCCATGCATGAAGTAATTTAAAAATAAGCCTTCAGGTTGTAGCTCCGATTAACACATGGTTCGCATTTGAGCACCAACGGTTTGGTTTATTCCCTGTGCTCCAGAGTCCATTTCAGCATACTGTCTTACTGCCGATGAAACCTTCCCATTACCTGTTTTCAGATTATGCCAAATAGGACATCAACGCCTACAAATATTTAACAAGAAAAGCCATGTGAAAAATGTGAGAACCACATCACACTTTCAAAAACAGAGCCTAATGCCTCCTCTCCCCCACACACGTTTTTAATAAGTACCGTGAGGATTTTATAAGAAGTGTAAAATTAATCTCAATATTTAGATAACAGTACAAAGAATAGCTGAAATCTGGGACTGTTTTACCTAGTTTGCATTGTACATTCAGTGCACAATGACAAAAGTGTGTGTGTGGGGTGGGGAGGTGCTTAGCAGAGGAGAGAGCAGTCTGACACATTCCATTCCATTTTTTCACCTCCTGAGGGCTAAAGTCAAATAAGGCAACAGAGAGGAAATGTCCCTCTACCACTGGCTCCTGGCACTCAGTGGAGTTTAGCACAATGTCTGATTTTGCCTCCATTGGATGGATTCCCTGTCACCTGGATGCAGGAGGAGAGCTTCAAGTGGGCCTTTTGTCATCCTTTTTGATTTGTACTTTAAAAATATTCCTGATTAATTAAAAAAACCCTAAAGTCATGTATGCTTGCAGTGGCTCAGAGGCCAAGATGCTGAGCTGCAGACTGGAAGGTCTATAGTTTGGCAGTTCGAGACCCGAGTGTCGTGTGATGGAGTGAGCTCCTGTCTCTGGCCCCAGCTCCTGCCAACCTAGCAGTTCGAAAGCAAGAAATTGCAAGTAGATAAATAGGCACCGCTTCAGTGGGAAGGAAACAGTGTTACCTTCCTCGGCGTTTAGTCATGCCGGCCACGTGACCACAGAGAAGTCTTCGGGCAGCGCTGGCTCTTTGGCTGGGAAACGGAGATGAGCACCACCCCCTAGAGTCGGATTCAGCTTTCAAGCAAGGGAAGCCTTTACCTTTACCTTCACTATGCTTGCCAAACAAGCTTCCTTTGTCACCTCAGGGAATTTGTGAATCTATTCATTTACTTCATTTACACACACTCTTT